>NC_057810.1:392306014-392516030 GCF_018294505.1 Triticum aestivum
CCGCCGCCACCGACGAGCACCACCGCAGCCACCGTCTCCCCCTCGACCCCTCGCTGTGCTTGCGAGCTCCGCCTCGACCCCCTCCTTCCTCCCCACCGACCCACGGCCCTCCGGAAGCCCCGCAACGCCGCCACCATCGCCGTTCCGTCGCCGGCCACCGAAGCTCGCCGCCGTTCGATTCGCCGCCGACAGGACATCCCCGAGCCCACTGACCAACCCTGCGGAACCGCGGTGAGCTCCTCTGCCGTTCGCCCCTTTTTCCCGTCGCTCCGCACGCTCCCTAGCGCTAGCGCTGCCGTGCCCGAAGCTCGCCGCCGCCGCGCCTCATCGCCGGCGTGGCTAGAGCCACCACAGCTCGAATCCGAGCACACCGCTGTGCTCAGAGAACTCCCAGGAGGCCGTAGCGCCCACCAGCCCCTCCTCCCATGCACCATAGCGCCATCTCCGCTGTTGCCCGAGCTCCGGCCGCCGCCGCGAGCTCGACTCCGGCGAGTACAGCGCACCCCGTCCACTCCTTCCTGCTCCGTTGGATGCGGAAGAGCACGGGCTACGCCCCGGTGGTCTCCGCGAGTCCAGCCGCCGCCTGTAGCTCAAGTCCGGCGAGCTCCCGCCGCAGTTTTGGTCGTCGCCGGCCGAACTCCGGCGAAGTCGACGTGGCACGCCTAATTAGCACTAATGACGCCCTAAACACCCCCCCCCACAGCCACTGACAGTGGGCCCCGTAGTGGGTCAAAGCCTGGGTCAACGCGGGATTAGCCCTTGTGTCACTGACGTGTGGACCCCACACGTCAGGTTTGACCAGGACGGCGCCCGTTGACCTGCTGACGTCATGCCAACGTCATGCTGACGCAATATTCATTTTCTGGAATTTAGTTTATTTTATTATATTCAGAAAATTCCAGAAAATGCCCTAAACTTCAATAAATCATAGAAAATTAACCGTAACTCCAAATTAAATAATTTATATATGAAAAATTATCAGAAAAATTCAAGGAATCCATCTGTACCATTTTCATGCATGATAGAACAACTTATCACTACTGTTTAGAGCAAATGAAGTGAATGACATTTAAATAATCACATATGGAGTTTGAATTTGAATCTTGTATTCAAACCAACTTCATTTAATCTGTTGCTAGTTGCATTAGCTCAAAACACATTCATATTGCCATGTCATGATCATGCATCATATTGTGCATTGCATTGATTGTGTTCCCTTCTGTGTTGCCGGTATTTGTCCCCTCCCGGTAGACGATGTCCGACGTTGTGATCGTTGACACTGATGAAGACTCAATGTTATCTTCAGAAGTGCCAGGCAAGCAAAACCCCCTTGTTCATTCCGATACAATCCTACTCTCTTGCCCCTGCTCTCTTTTAATGCATTAGGACAACACCGATTTATCTGTTACTTGCTGCGGTAGCTGAACCCCTTTATCCTTTGCATGACCTGTCATTGCCACAGTAAATAGATGAAACCCACTAGCATGAGTAGGAGTTGTTTGAGCCCTGTTGTGCCTACTCATTCATGTTTGTTTGTCATGCCTGCTACTGCTTAGAGTTGAGTCAGGTCTGATTCATCGGGGATGAATCAGAGGCGTGTGAACATGTCCTACTGTGTGTGAGCTAAGTGTGTGAACACGATTTGGTAAAGGTAGTGGTGAGAGGCCATGTAGGAGTACATGGTGGGTTGTCTCATTGTAGCCGTCCTCAGGAACTGAGTTCTGTGTTTGTGATCCATGATTCAGTTACTACCATACATTGGGCCCTGAAATATGACCCCGCTCGACTTCTTATTCACCCTTGTCCTTTGTCCAGGAGTTGCAAGTAGTTTCTGGTGTTTGTAGCTTACTGGAGGCCGTGGACAGCGCTGACCGTAGGGGTGGGCTGTGATGCGGTAGGTACGTGGCACGGTGTACCGGATGCCCGTTAGGTATCTCGGGAACCCTGTTCACATCGTTTGGGGCTGTGAGCGAAACTCCAGCCGGATCTCCTCATGGATGGAACCCAAATAGGCGATAAACCTGGACTAGAGACTTGAGTGTTTAGGTAGGTCGTGGTCTACACCCACGTCGGCTTTCGCTTGAAGTCTGCCGAGCACATGTCGTGTGCAGACGCTAAGTGGTGGAAACATGTATGAAGAAGTACACCCCTGCAGGGTTAACATCATCTATTCGAATAGCCGTGTCCGCGGAAAAGGACTTCTGGGTTGCTTATATCAGTTCATAGACAAGTGAAAGTGGATACTTTAAAATGCGCAAGATAAGCATGAGTGCTATGGATGGCGTTCTCATAGGGGGACGGGAGCGAATCCATAGTGGTGTATTGATATGGTGAATATGTGGACTCGTGTGCGCCACCTCAAAAGAGTCGCTTGCAGTCGTAGTTTAGGATAGCCACCGAGTCAAAGCTGGCTTGCTGCAGTTAAACCCCACCATCCCCTTGTTGAAAATGATGCATATGTAGTTAGTTCTGATGTAAGTCTTGCTGAGTACATTTGTACTCACGTTTGCCTATTTTATGTTTTTGCAGAGAGACTTCAGTCTCACTAGTAGTTCCACGTGGACTTCGACGTTTAGCTTGTTACCTCAGCTACGATCTTGTGCCCTCGGCAGGATCTGATAGATAGTCAGGCTTCTCAGCCTTTTTCATTTATAGATGTCTGTACCCAGACATGATAGCTTCCGCTTGTGCTTTGATTTGTATGCTCTGAATGTTGGGTCATGAGACCCCTGTTTGTAATATCTCGCTCCTCGGAGCCTATTGAATAAATTACTTGAGTCGTAGAGTCATGTTGTGATGCCATGTTGTGTTTGCACATATCGAGCATATTGTGTGTATGTTATTGGAATGCTTGGTATGTGTGGGATCTGACTATCTAGTTGTTTATCTTTAGTAGCCTCTCTTATCGGGAAATGTCTCCTAGTGTTTCCACCGAGCCATGGTAGCTTGCTACTGCTCCGGAACACTTAGGCTGGCCGGCATGTGTCCTTCTTCGTTCCTGTGTCTGTCCCTTCGGGGAAATGTCACGCGATGAATACCGGAGTCCTGTTAGCCCGCTACAGCCCGGTTCACCGGAGTCCTGCTAGCCCAGTGCTACAGCCTGGATTCACTCGCTGATGACCGACACGTTCGATGCTGGATCATGGATGCCTGTCCCTGTAAGTCTGTGCCACTTTGGGTTTACGACTAGCCATGTCAGCCCGGGCTCCTTATCATATGGATGCTAGCGACACTGTCATATACGTGTGCCAAAAGGCGCAAACGGTCCCGGGCTAAGGTAAGGCGACACCCGTGGGAATACCGTGCGTGAGGCCGCAAAGTGATATGAGGTGTTACATGCTAGATCGATGTGGCATTGAGTCGGGGTCCTGACAGCGTTGGTATCAGAGCTTGACTGCCTGTAGGATTACCAAGCCAAACTGGTCGAAGTTGAGTCTAGAAATTCTTTAGTTATATAAGGGAATTGATTGTGGGATGGAACGTAAGGCTCTTTTTATTCCTTATACCTTATGCCCTTCTGATCTGAGTCATCTTCTCTTCTACGGGGATTAAGAACTAGGCTATCTCTTCTTTCTATTAGGATCACGTGTTACTAATCAGTAGGCTTATAAGTTTGTTGGATTTAAGCCTCAGTTTAGTTTCTATCTCTGTATGTTAATTGTTGATCTCGAAACCTTGATATTGTGCCTTTGAGTGGTTATGCCACCATTTTTGTGAATGTCTCAAATCTTTTCTGAGCATTTACAGCCGTTATGCTGTCCGAGTCATCCCAGGTTTCTAAATAGTCTGATGCATTTGCAAAATCCTTTCCCTCTGGTCTCGATGTTCCTTTATGCCAGCTCAATCACACTAATTGTTGAGTTGAGGTATTCTATTGCCTTGACATTATGTTGGAGTTACTATAATGACCTTAGGTGTCTCAGGGGATCATCTAGTAGCCTAGCCATGATTTATGCTCCAGTGTGATGACTTTGGCCGTCATTATCGAAAGCATCCCGTGATGCCATCTAGTAGTAGGTATTCTATCCCTGGGTTTTGAACCCGAGATTCACCCTACTTGCTTCATGTTGATAGTTTTGCTCGTTCCTTTAGGTTATCAGTAACCTTTGCATTAGTCCTCGATGTTCGTGGTATTCCTTTCTTCCAAATACTATGAACCGCTTATGGCAGATGTTCCTCGCTGATCGAAAGATCACAATCAGAGTGCTCTCGATGGGTTCTCGATTCTACATTGTGACTCTGCCAGTTCTACCTTTCTGCATGGGTTATCCGGAAGAAATATGTGGAATTCGTTCGACATGCTAAACCATGCATCCACAACTCAGAAAATCGCATGTTCCTTTGAGTTGCTCTCTTTAGTTGCATTCTGACCCTCGTCTATCAATTGATAGTCAAGAGTATGCGTGCGTTCGTTCATCGATGCCTATGACTCTTGTGGTCTGTCAAGCCATTCCATTCCGGGATGACTAGGAGAAACAAACTCCAGTACCTCTTCCATATCTAGGATTGGGTCAAAAAAGTTGTGCTCCACAGAACAAATTGCTAATCCAGCTTTTGTTCTGCTCTACCTTGGAGTATTACATATTTTATATCGAGATTGTTATAGGAATTGCACACCATCCTATGAACTCTTGGTACAGTGATACTTCTTGCCACCATTGTTCATTCCTCGGTTCCTGTGTTATTGTCACCGGAATGCCGACAAATGAATCATGGTGTGTGAAATCAATACTCCCAGCAACCTCGTTGCTTGGTAGTTAAAGGACAATAATTTCATTCCTAGTGTGTTGGTTATTGAATCATCATTCTGAGGTTGATTATGCTACCTAGTCCTTATTTCGGTGCACCCTTCGATTGATGAGTTAGGATCTTGTCAAGTCCTCACTCATTTGATCATATCGTCTTGCCCTCAAAAGCGAGATTGTTCTCGAGCTTAGTAACATACCGGTGGTTCGTGATTTTTCGAATATCTTCTCGAAAGTATCACCAGGCTGTCACCTGACTGTTATGTTGAGCTCGTGATCAAGTAGGTTTCTTGTGAACCACCTTCTCTCCAAGAATCGGTGTTAGATATCCCTGAGCTAGTTGGTTAAGCTAGACAACAACTTGGAGAGTTGGAAGATAAAAGCTTGCCTGACTTAGTTCGTTCCAAAGGGATATTCTTGTGTAGTGTGTGTTGGAGAAAGATGATATCTTCATCAATTGGTCCTTGTGATCAGTTGCTGGACCTATTGTCTTATCAATCCTTTGATTTGAGTGTGGGATATCGTCAAATCAAATCAGTACCAACGATGCTCGTAATGTTGTCTTATTCGTGGTTGATTCCTCGATCATACACCATTACATCTCTGGTCTGACCAATGCTACCACTTGTTCACTTAACTATGGAATTCCTTTTAAAAGGAAACCTAGATGAATTGTTGTTGAGCCCATTGACAACATCCTTGTCTCCTCCATGATTTTGTTGAACATTAAGCTAGTGTTGGAAACTTTTGAAAGCATTTGTCCATGCTAGTTCATGAAGCATATGTTCGGATGAAGGTAGTGACTTCCTTTAATTCATGTGCATCTGATGCAAGTTGCCGCCGTGGATTCGAGAAAGTCAATGTTGCTTTCTTTGGAATCATTCCAAATCAGTCATGCACACGTGCGAAGAATGCTGTGGTTTGAAGACTTGCAACCTTCAATCTATATGTATCCCTAGCACACCAAGCCACTGATTGATTTGTTCAAGGAGAAGGAGTTCCTCCATAAGAGCTAATCCGGACTTATGAAAGAACTTCGATACCCTCGTTGATGGTTCCCCCTCCTGAACTCGGTAGTGTTTTATTATAAGATTACCACGTGGTCATGCTTGTCTGGGACAACGTGTTCACATGTCTGTAGCAGAACCAGCTCATGTTTTGGAGCTTGCTATCGTAGTTCATCTCCCAAGAATCCCGCCACGTCATCTCGTCGATTTGTGTTGCAAACTTCCGTTTTTCTTCCTAGACTCGATGAGTCTCGAATATCCTGACACCAACCAGATCTGAATCTCAGGCAGATATGATGGTTGGGATATTTCCCAAGAATTATAATATTGGTCGCGCGATAACCGGTAAAGTGGATGTCGTGGCCAACACACCCAGCCGGAGGACCTATTATTGTGGTATCTTGATTGAAGCAGTTGGCCACCTTCCCATAAGGACTTCGTAGGATTTACTTCCTAGTTGTGCGTTATGCTTATTGTGTTCCCGAAGTCCGACCTTTTACTTGATGTTCTAGTTATCAAACCATATCTATGAATGGGATACACTAGCACGTCAAGGAGAACATTAGAAGCGGAGTGCTAAATGTCTCTCGGTCGATCATCCAGATTTTGTTTCCTTGGCCTCGCTAAGGTGAAATCTGAGAAAGTGTTATCTTCCTTTGCATCTGCATCCTCCATCACCATTCATCATGGTAGTAAGTTGTGCTACCGGACCCTTGACACGGATGTTGGTAAAACCTTGATGAATGTGGAAATGCTCAAGTTCTTGAGAGCACGCACAAGCGCTACGTCTTATCATCGGCACTAGCTGGGATTGCCACAGATTTCCTCAGTTATGCTATAACCACTCCAACAGTGAATTCACTCTCTATTGTTGGGTTCTTCCCCAGTTACTAGAATCATTCCCAGTGTCAGGACCCCGACTCGATGTCACATCGATCTAGCTGGTAACACCTCATATCACTTTGCGGCCTCACGCACGGTATCCCCACGGGTGTCGTCTTACCTTTTCCCGGGACCGTTTGCGCCTTTTGGCTCACGTATATGATAGTGTCGCTAGCATCCATATGATAAAGAGCCCGGGCTGACATGACTAGTCGTAAACCCAAAGTGGCACAGACTTACAGGGACAGGCATCCATGACCCAGCTTCGAACGTGTCGGTCATCAGCAAGTGGGTCCGGGCTGTAGCACTGGGCTAGCAGGACTCCGGTAAACCGGGCTGTAGCGGGCTAACAGGACTCCGGTACTCAAAGCGTGACATTTCCCCGAAGGGACAGACACAGGAACGAAGAAGGACACATGCCGGCCAGCCTAAGTGTTCCAGAGCAGTAGCAAGCTACCATGGCTCAGCGGTAACACTAGGAGACATTTCCCGGTAAGAGAGGCTACTAAAGATAAACAACTAGATAGTCAGATCCCACACATACCAAGCAGGACCCCGACTCGATGTCACATCGATCTAGCCGGTAACACTTCATATCACTTTGCGGCCTCACGCACGGTGTTCCCACGGGTGTCGCCTTACCTTTGCCCGGGACCGTTTGCGCCTTTTGGCTCACGTATATGATAGTGTCGCTAGCATCCATATGATAAAGAGCCCGGGCTGACATGACTAGTCGTAAACCCAAAGTGGCACAGACTTACAGGGACAGGCATCCATGACCCAGCTTCGAACGTGTCGGTCATCAGCAAGTGGGTCCGGGCTGTAGCACTGGGCTAGCAGGACTCCGGTAAACCGGGCTGTAGCGGGCTAACAGGACTCCGGTACTCGAAGCGTGACATTTCCCCGAAGGGACAGACACAGGAACGAAGAAGGACACATGCCGGCCAGCCTAAGTGTTCCAGAGCAGTAGCAAGCTACCATGGCTCAGCGGTAACACTAGGAGACATTTCCCGGTAAGAGAGGCTACTAAAGATAAACAACTAGATAGTCAGATCCCACACATACCAAGCATTTCAATCATACACACAATATGCTCGATATGTGCAAATACAACGAAGCATCACAACATGACTCTATGACACAAGTACTTTATTTAAGGCTCAGGGAGCCATACATAACATACACAAAGGTACGGGTCTCACGACCCAACATACAAGTCATACAGTCATACAAACCAGCAGCGGAAGTAACTTGTCTGAGTACAGACAACTAGTAAAATAAAAGAGGCTTGGAAAGCCTAGCTATACTACGTGGTCCTTCACAAGCTCAGGGTCACCACCTGGGTCTTTGGCCTACTCGTTGATGTCAACGTCTACATAGAACCCATCAGAAGGGGTTGCAGCGTCTTCTGTAAAAATGTAGATTATAGCAACATGAGTACAAAGGTACTCAGCAAGACTTACATCAGATCCTACATACATGCATAGTATCAAGAAGGGTTGGTGGAGTTATTGCAGCAAGCCAGCTTTGACTCTTGGCTAGGCTATCCTACGATACTCCAACTTGAAATGGTTTTGCGCACACGAGTCCACTACTCACCACTTCAATACACTACCGAGGATCCACCTCCGTCTTCCTACGGAAGAGCCATCCTCGGCACTCACACTTATCTTGAGGCTTTTAGTAGTTTCCATTTACTTATCTATGAACTGTATAGGCAACCAAGTAGTCCTTTACCGCGGACGCGGCTATTCGAATAGATCATGTTAACCCTGCAGGGGTGTACTTCTTCATACACGCTCTCACCACTTACCGTCGTTTACACGACATGTACTCGGCAACCTTCAAGCGGAAGCCCAACGTGGGTGTCGGCCACGACCTACCTAATCACCTAAGCCTCCAGTCCAGGTTTATCGCCTATTCAGGTTCCATCCGCAGGGAGTCCGGCCGAGGTTTCCCATACGGCCCCGAACGATGTGAACAGGGTTCCCGAGATACCTAACGGGTATTCGGTACACCCGGCCACGTACCTACGCATCACAGCCCACCCCTACGGTCAGCGCTGTCCACGGCCTCCAGTAGGCTACAAACACCAGAAACTACTTGCAACTCCTGGACGGAGAACTAGGGTGAATAAGAAGCCGAGAGGGTCCATTGGTTTCGGGCCCAATGCATGGTAGTAGCTGATTCTTAAATCACACATACAGATCTCAGTGCTTAAGGTCGGTTTCAATGAAACAACCCACCATGTACTCCTACATGGCCTCTCATCGATACCTTTACCAAATCGTGTTCACCACACCACTCTCATTACCGACATTAACATTTCACTCTAGCCCATCACCCAGATGAACCAGACCTGACACGACTCTAAGCATAGCAGGCATAGCAAGGTAGGAACAACACATACACATGGCTCAATCAACTCCTACACATGCTAGTGGGTTTCATCTAGTTACTGTGGCAATGACAGGTCATGCAGAGGAAATGGGTTCAACTACCGTGGCACACAGCAGTTTGAAACGCGTTGTCTTAATGCAGTAAAAGAGAGCAGGAGCGAGAACATGGGATTGTATCGATATGATCAAATGGTTGGTTGCTTGCCTGATGGTTCGATGCACTGATACGGTTCTTCGTTAGGGTAATCACGGTACTCCTCGGGGGCAGAACCTGTCGCAAAGGACACCGATACACAACCATCACCAAACAATGTGCAACAATATGATGCATGCATGAAACATGGCAATATGAGTGTGTTGGGCTAATGCAACTAAAACCAGAGGGGTTTGAACAAATTTGAATCAAAGATTCAAATTTCAAACTCAAACATGGCCTCTTTAAGTGCTTTTCCTTGTTCTGCTTAAAACATCAATTTAACTTGTTTGATCATGCATGAAAATAGTACAGATGGATAGATTGGATTTTTCTGATCATTTTTCATATATAATTTGTCCAATTTGGAGTTACAGAATAAAAGTTATGAATTTTTGAAGTTTAAATAATATTCTGGAATTTCCTGATTTAAATTAAATCCAGAAATTCAATTACTGCGTCAGCCTGACATCAGTGTGACGTCAGCAGGTCAACGGAACAGGTCTGGGTCAAACCTGACAGTGGGTCCCGCATGTCAGGGTGATTATTTTAATTAAAATTTGATTAAAACTAATCCTGTTTAATTAACAGGGCTGGGCCCCACCTGTCATTGACTCAGAGGAGTCAACCAGGGCCCACCCGTGGTCAAAGTCAAAGTCGGCTGCCGGCGTTTAGCCACCGGCGAGCCCGACGCGGCGGCGGAAGTGGTTTTGCCCATTTCGGCCACCAAATGGACCGCGGAGACCACCGGAGTGGAGCTGAGGACAACCCGCAGCTCTTGGCGGAGCCTGTTGGGGTCGGGGTGGCCGGAGTTGGCGCCGGCGACGACTTTGGCAGCCACCGGGGTTCGGTCGAGGATGAACTTGGCGCTAGAGGGGTCGGTGAGGCTCGTGGAGTGGCTGGTTAGGTGCTGTGGGACTCGGTGAGCAAGATGGACACCATCTTGTGGCCGGAGTGTGGCCGGAAGTACGTCGGCGACGAGGTCTGCGACGGCGCGTGCGGGTGAGCTTGGTGCGCTCGCTGTGGTGCTTGAGAGAGAGAAAGAGAGGAAGGGGAAGTTAGCCCAGCTCACTGTGGTCTTGATGGAGAGGACGGCGTGGTCGGGGACGAGCTGCTGCGGCGGCGACGGCGAAGGGGATCTCCGGCGATGGCGGTTCGGGCGAGGTTGGTGCGGCGGCTTCGAGGCACGCGAGCGCTCGGGGCTCGGCTAGCTCGAAGGAGTAGAGGACGGCGGAGCTTCTGGACAGGGTGGCGCGGCGTGGAGACGACGGGGAGCACGGCTACGACGGTGGTGCGGCGACGGTGGCGTCGGCCATGGCGTGGGAGCGCGAGGGAGAGGAGCTGGGGGCGAATGGAGGTGTCCAGGAGGGTCGGGGCGCGACGTGGAGCTCGTCCAGGCCATCAGGGCGGCGAGAGGGGGAGGCCGGGCGGCGTGCAGCTGCGTGGCGAGCTGCGGTGCCGCCGCCGAGCACCTTGGCTGCCTGCCTGGCAAGCCAAGCAGCTCGCTGGAGCGGTGGCCGGGCTGGGCCGGCCAGGTGGGCTGGCTGGTGGGCCTGTGGTGGCGCCAGGTAAGTTTTCCCCTTTTTTTCTATTTCTGTTTTTATTTAATATATCTGCAACTTTGTTGAATTAAATAAAATACCTAGGCAACTTCAAAAATCACCAAACTATTCCTGGCCCATAGTTGGATTATTTCCAACATGAAACATTTTAGTTTGGAGATATTTGAGCATTTAAATATTTTATATTATTTTAAATGCCCAAATTCAAATATTTATGATTTAATTCAAAAACCCTAGGATGGCCTAGGAAAATGTGCACCACTTTTGGCAGAGGTTCTGAACCAAGACAAAAATGATGGGCATTTTAGAAGGGCATTTCGGGTTCATTGAAAAATCATTTTAGTAACCCTAGTTGGTTTCAGAGAGGACTGGGGGTTCTGTCATCCCCATTTCAAGTTTCTGATGAAAGAGTAAACATGATGCAAAACTCTAATGCATGACTAGCTAGGGTGTGACAACTCACCCCCACTCAAACGAATCTCGTCCCGAGATTTGGGTTCCTCCGAGAAGAAGGCGGGATATTCAAGTCGAAGACGATCCTCCCTTTCCCAAGTTGCTTCATCCTCAGAATGGTGCGACCATTGAACCTTGAGAAACTTGATATTATGACGTCGCGTGGTACGTTCGGCTTGATCGAGGATACGAATGGGGTACTCTCGATATGTAAGATCATCTTGGAGATCAAGCGTTTTGTGCTCCACTTCATGGATAGGATCCGAGAAGCAACGCCTGAGTTGAGAAACATGGAAGACATTGTGAACTCTGGAGAGGTGCGGAGATAGTTCCAACTGGTAGGCAACTTCTCCTCGTTTGGCAAGAATGCGAAAAGGTCCAATGTAACGAGGAGCCAATTTGCCTTTGATACCGAAACGATGGGTTCCCTTCAGAGGGGTGACCCGAAGATAAGCCTTCTCGTCAACCTCGAAAGTCATAGCCTTATGTTTTCGGTCATATTGACTCTTTTGACGAGATTGGGCTGTTTTCAACTTTTCACGAACGATACGAATTTGTTCTTCTGCTTCCTGAATCATATCCGGGCCAAAGAATTGTCTTTCCCCGGTCTCTGACCAGTTAAGGGGTGTTCGACATCGTCGTCCATAGAGAACTTCAAAAGGGGCTTTACCCAAGCTAGATTGATAGCTGTTGTTGTAAGCGAATTCGGCAAATGGAAGGCACTTCTCCCAGTCCATTCCGAAAGAGATAACGGAGGCTCGAAGCATGTCTTCTAGAATCTGATTGACGCGTTCCACTTGACCACTTGACTGAGGGTGGAAAGCGGTGCTAAAGGAGAGACGAGTTCCCATAGCATTTTGGAAACTTTCCCAAAATCGAGAGGTGAAAAGACTTCCTCGATCCGAATTGATTTCCAAAGGAACACCATGGAGGGACACTATTCGGGAGATGTATAAGTCTGCCAGCTGGCTAGCGGTTATACTCTCACGAACAGGTAGGAAATGAGCTACCTTGGAAAGACGATCGACAACGACGAAAATAGCATTATTCCCTCTCTTGGTCCTGGGAAAACCGGTAATGAAATCCATACCAATTTTATCCCATTTCCATTCAGGAATAGCTAAGGGTTGAAGGGTACCAGCAGGCCGTTGATGCTCTGCTTTTACACGACGACAGACGTCGCAATTTGCAATATACTGAGCAATTTCTCTCTTCATCCTAGTCCACCAGAACCTCTGGCGTAGGTCCTGATACATCTTAGTACTACCGGGATGAATGGTGAGAGGAGATTCATGAGCTTCCTTAAGGATCAATCGCCTCAGGTTGCGCACTTTGGGAACCACTAGTCGATCCCCGAAGTATACGACCCCTTGATCATTAATGGAGAAGCAATTCGCAATTCCTTTCTGAATGTTTCTCTTGATGCGGGAGATTCCCGGATCTACCTTCTGTGCTTTGATAATTTGATCCGTAAGGGTAGGTTTTGCCACCAAGGTGGAAAGAAAACCTTGAGGTACAATGTGAAGGTTAAGCTTCCGAAATTCCTCATGGAGGAGCGGTTGACTTTGTTGTAACATCAGGTTGTTACAATAAGATTTACGACTTAGCGCATCAGCCATGACGTTGGCTTTCCCTGGGGTGTAGGTTATTCCTAAGTCGAAGTCTGTGATCAGTTCAACCCAACGTCTTTGTCGGAGATTCAAATCCGGTTGGGTGAAAATATACTTCAGACTTTGGTGATCAGTGAATATTTCGCAACGATTACCGAGGAGGTAATGTCGCCAGGTCTTAAGTGCATAGACTACGGCTGCAAGCTCTAGATCATGAGTAGGATAATTCTCCTCATGTGGGTGCAATTGCCGTGAAGCGTAAGCAATTACGTGTCGATCTTGCATGAGAATGCAACCTAGTCCTTGTCGCGAGGCGTCGCAGTAGATAACAAAGTCCTTGGAGAATTCTGGCGGTACCAGTACGGGAGCAGAAGTCAGGCGTCTTTTCAGTTCCTGAAAGCTGTGCTCACATTGTGGAGTCCATTCGAACTTCTTATCTTTCTTGAGGAGTTCGGTTAGGGGTTTAGCAACTTTGGAGAAGTTCTCGACAAAGCGACGGCAATAGCTCGCTAAGCCTAGGAAACTCCGAACTTGCTTGACCGATTCGGGTGGAGTCCAATTAAGGACGGCTTGAACTCGCTCAGGGTTAACAGCAATACCTTTACCAGATATTACATGGCCCAGATAGGTCACTTCTGACAACCAGAATTCACATTTAGAAAATTTGGCATAAAGGCGATGCTCTCGAAGTTTCTTCAACACTAGCCTTAAATGTTCGGCATGTTCTTCCTCGTTCTTGGAGTAGATGAGTATATCATCGAGATAAACTACGACGAATTTATCCAAATACTCCATGAAGATTGAGTTCATTAACCGAGAAAAGGTGGCTGGAGCGTTGGTTAATCCGAAGGACATGACGGTGTACTCGTATTGGCCATAACGAGTAACAAAGGCCGTTTTAGGAATGTCCGCGTTTCTGATTTTGATTTGATGGTAGCCCAACCTCAATTCCATCTTGGAGAAGACTGAGGATCCAGCGAGCTGATCATACAGATCATTGATCCTGGGAAGTGGATATTTGTTCTTGATTGTGACCAAATTGACAGGTCGGTAATCTACAACCATCCGGTCCGTACCATCCTTCTTCTTGACGAATAGGACGGGGCAAGCCCACGGAGATGAACTAGGGCGGATGAAACCCTTTTTCAAGGACTCATCGAGTTGTTTCTTAAGCTCGGCTAGTTCTAGGGGTGCCATCTTATAAGGTCTTCTAGCAATCGGAACGGTTCCTGGAATGAGGTCTATTACAAACTCAACATCCCTGTCAGGTGGAACACCTGGCAATTCCTCTGGAAAGACATCCGGGAAGTCACGGACTACCGGAACGTCCTCAAGGTCTGGCAAAGGGCTGGCGTTAAGAGAATATAATTGTCGCTTGGCTATTCGGGTCAAGACATTGACTATCTTCCCCGAAGGATGGGTGAGTTGAACAGTCCTAGAGAAGCAATCAATTTTGGCTTGATGAGCTGACATCCAGTCCATACCCAAAATGATATTAATATCCGAAGATTTGAGGGCTATCAAAGATGCGAGGAAAACAAGTCTGTCGACTTGGATTTCATTTCCATAACTTACCCTAGAGGTCTGCCATCTAGAACCAGGGGTAGAAATTTCCATAGTGGATGGCATGTCACAGAATGCAACACTATGCAAACGAGCATAATTTTCGGATATAAAAGAATGAGAGGCTCCTGTATCGAAAAGAACAGATGCCGGGTGGCAATTAACAAGAAGCGTACCGAGAACGACGTTGGGATCCTCTTGAGCTTCTTCGGCAGAGATACAGTTGACATGGCCACGTGAAGCGGTGACCGGCTTGGCGTGGAATATCTTTCCTGTCGGCTTGCCACGGCCAACAGCTTTAGCAGTTTGATTGGGGTTGGTCTGGGGACACTCACGCATATAGTGACCAGATTCCCCACATTTGAAACAAGTCACGGAACTGGTACGTGAAGGAGCATTATTGGTTGGACCCCATAGGGCTTGGCCGGTGCAGACTGTTGAACAGGGCGAGGCGCCTGGAAAGATGGCCTCGGTGTGAACCTGGGTGGCAGGGCGGTGTTGGGTACCCACATGCGGCGCTTCTGAGGACCAGCACCGGACGAGGAACCCATGTCACGTCCATGCTTGCGTGTTGCGTCATAGTCAGTCTGACCGGTTTCAGCACTGATGGCTTTGTTGACAAGTTTCGAAAAAGATGTGCACTCATGCAGACGGAGGTCGCGGCGAAGCTCAGGACTAAGGCCCTTACGGAACCTTGCTTGCTTCTTGGCGTCAATAGACACTTCCTCAGTTGCATATCGGGCGAGATTACCGAACTCTCTGCTATAGGCATCCACAGAAAGTCGGCCTTGGGTGAAACTGCAAAATTCTTCACGTTTACGGTCCATGAGACCCTCCGGAATGTGATGTTCACGGAAAGCCTCGCTGAACTCAGCCCAAGTAGTGACATGGCCCACTGGGCGCATAGCTCCATAATTCTCCCACCACAGACTGGCGGGGCCTTCAAGATGATATGCAGCAAAGGTGACCTTGTCAGCCTCCGCTACCAGCGCGGAACGCAGCTTGTGAGAGATACTGCGAAGCCAATCATCAGCGTCGAGAGGCTCGACGGAGTGGTGGAACGTGGGTGGATGTAATTTGATAAAATCACTGAGTGACACCACGTTAGTCCTCTGATGGTGTGCTGTGTTCTGTTCAATACGCTCCAACAAACGGTTGGTCTCCCGCTTGTTTCTCTCAGCTTCCATCATAACCTCGGCTAGTGAAGGAGGTTGAGGCAGATTTGCATCCCTAGCTTCACTGCCTTCGGCCTGCTCTTGGGAAGCAGGGTTAGCGCGCGTGTTGACCATCCTAGGTAAACAAGACAATGATTTAGTCAGAATGATAAAATTCCGACATAGGATACATAATGTAAGGAATAACTCGGAATGCAAGATGATCATCCGTATGACATGGTAGATACAGAAACTGCTTCTTTTATTCCATCGTCATACACACCATACAGGGTTTAGTACAAGACCAAACAAAGTACTAATACGGTGAAAAGAGGATTACATCTCATCGGAGGCATTCCAAGCTCCTATACATTATTTTTCTACACCTCCGGAAGGAGTACAGACTAGGTCATATCCCACGAGTCACGTAGGACGATAGACGACATAGCTAGTGCGAACCAGTGTTACTACCACTAACTCAGACCGATCCGTAGTAGTCCTCGTAGAAGTCACCTCCATAGCCTGGAAGTTCAACATGATCATCCGGAAACAGACGGTCTCGCGGAGCTTGTGGACCATAGGGGCTAGGATGAGGCCTTGGACCAACAAACGGTGGCCTGCGGGGACCGCGAGGTGGGGTGATGCCTCCTACATCACGCCAAACCATCACGTCCGGCAGAGCAGATCTCACAGGATAGAGATCGCGCATATCTGAATATCCAGCTTGCACCGCCGGTGCGAACCGAGTCAAAGTAGCCCAGTGGTCAGCACGGGTATTGAAGAGCTCTAACCTTAAGGCCCGATTTTCACGGTCCTTATCCTCGAGCATCTCAGCAGTGGTGCGAGTCCGTGAATCCTCCTGAGTGGAGTCAGCATAGATAGCCTGGAGATACCCTTGTGCTCCCGGAAGTGATCCTGGCATATACCGGAAATCAGAGTCCCGAAATAAACCAGATCTGACTCGCATAATGGTCATCATAGAGTAGGCGGCGTCCTGCACAGCCATCTCAATGGTAACCCCGAGTCCATAGGAACAGTGAAGAGGCTCGGTGGATCCAGGATAAGATGGAAATATCCTGATAGTGCAGAGATACTGGCTTTGATTAAAATCTCGGAATTGCTCTTCGACCGTGTACTCAGGATACCAGCGGTATCCAGCCTCAGTCATTACCCTGACCAACTTGGCAGTATGGCCGGGTACATCTAGACATCGAGTCAGGCGAACCACTTGATTGAGGTCGCGAGTGGCCATCTGAAAGCACAATCATAATGCAAAGGCATTAGAATTTCTAGCAAAATTTCGGCAGCATAACAGCTGTAAATGCTCAAAAAGGATTTTGAGACATTTGACAAAGGATTTCGTACACACTCAACATCATCATATCAAAGTACTGAACCATTCTGGCTACATAATGTGGTAGTAGAACTGAACTAGGCTTGTAACCATCAAACTTATAAGGTACTACTGATTAGTAACACGTGATCCTGATAGAAAGAATAGATCCTAATTCCTTATCCCCGGTGGAAGAATGGACTGACTCAGATCAGAATGTCATAAGGTATAAGGAGTAAAAAGAGCCTTACGTTCCAACCCACAAACAATTCCCCTACATATAACTAAAGAGCCTTACGTTTCAACATTGACCAGTTTGGCTTGGAGAACCTACAGGCAGTCCGGCTCTCATGCCAACGCTGTCAGGACCCCGACTCGATGTCACATCGATCTAGCTGGTAACACCTCATATCACTTTGCGGCCTCACGCATGGTATCCCCACGGGTGTCGTCTTACCTTTTCCCGGGACCGTTTGCGCCTTTTGGCTCACGTATATGATAGTGTCGCTAGCATCCATATGATAAAGAGCCCGGGCTGACATGACTAGTCATAAACCCAAAGTGGCACAGACTTACAGGGACAGGCATCCATGACCCACCTTCGAACGTGTCGGTCATCAGCAAGTGGGTCCGGGCTGTAGCACTGGGCTAGCAGGACTCCGGTAAACCGGGCTGTAGCGGGCTAACAGGACTCCGGTACTCAAAGCGTGACATTTCCCCGAAGGGACAGACACAGGAATGAAGAAGGACACATGCCGGCCAGCCTAAGTGTTCGAGAGCAGTAGCAAGCTACCATGGCTCAGCGGTAACACTAGGAGACATTTCCCGGTAAGAGAGGCTACTAAAGATAAACAACTAGATAGTCAGATCCCACACATACCAAGCATTTCAATCATACACACAATATGCTCGATATGTGCAAATACAACGAAGCATCACAACATGACTCTATGATACAAGTACTTTATTTAGGGCTCAGGGAGCCATACATAACATACACAAAGGTACGGGTCTCATGACCCAACATACAAGTCATACAATCATACAAACCAGCAGCGGAAGTAACTTGTCTGAGTACAGACAACTAGTAAAATAAAAGAGGCTTGGAAAGCCTAGCTATACTACGTGGTCCTTCACAAGCTCAGGGTCACCACCTGGGTCTTTAGCCTACTCGTTGATGTCAACGTCTACATAGAACCCATCAGAAGGGGTTGCAGCGTCTTCTGTAAAATGTAGATTATAGCAACATGAGTACAAAGGTACTCAGCAAGACTTACATCAGATCCTACATACATGCATAGTATCAAGAAGGGTTGGTGGAGTTATTGCAGCAAGCCAGCTTTGACTCTTGGCTAGGCTATCCTACGATACTCCAACTTGAAATGGTTTTGCGCACACGAGTCCACTACTCACCACTTCAATACACTACCGAGGATCCACCTCCGTCTTCCTACGGAAGAGCCATCCTCGGCACTCACACTTATCTTGAGGCTTTTAGTAGTTTCCATTTACTTATCTATGAACTGTATAGGCAACCAAGTAGTCCTTTACCGCGGACGCGGCTATTCAAATAGATCATGTTAACCCTGCAGGGGTGTACTTCTTCATACACGCTCTCACCACTTACCGTCGTTTACACGACATGTACTCGGCAACCTTCAAGCGGAAGCCCAACGTGGGTGTCGGCCACGACCTACCTAATCACCTAAGCCTCCAGTCCAGGTTTATCGCCTATTCAGGTTCCATCCGCAGGGAGTCCGGCCGAGGTTTCCCATACGGCCCCGAACGATGTGAACAGGGTTCCCGAGATACCTAACGGGTATTCGCTACACCCGGCCACGTACCTACCGCATCACAGCCCACCCCTACGGTCAGCGCTGTCCACGGCCTCCAGTAGGCTACAAACACCAGAAACTACTTGCAACTCCTGGACGGAGAACTAGGGTGAATAAGAAGCCGAGAGGGTCCATTGGTTTCGGGCCCAATGCATGGTAGTAGCTGATTCTTAAATCACACATACAGATCTCAGTGCTTAAGGTCGGTTTCAATGAAACAACCCACCATGTACTCCTACATGGCCTCTCATCGATACCTTTACCAAATCGTGTTCACCACACCACTCTCATTACCGACATTAACATTTCACTCTAGCCCATCACCCAGATGAACCAGACCTGACACGACTCTAAGCATAGCAGGCATAGCAAGGTAGGAACAACACATACACATGGCTCAATCAACTCCTACACATGCTAGTGGGTTTCATCTAGTTACTGTGGCAATGACAGGTCATGCAGAGGAAATGGGTTCAACTACCGTGGCACACAGCAGTTTGAAACGCGTTGTCTTAATGCAGTAAAAGAGAGCAGGAGCGAGAACATGGGATTGTATCGATATGATCAAATGGTTGGTTGCTTGCCTGATGGTTCGATGCACTGATACGGTTCTTCATTAGGGTAATCACGGTACTCCTCGGGGGCAGAACCTGTCGCAAAGGACACCGATACACAACCATCACCAAACAATGTGCAACAATATGATGCATGCATGAAACATGGCAATATGAGTGTGTTGGGCTAATGCAACTAAAACCAGAGGGGTTTGAACAAATTTGAATCAAAGATTCAAATTTCAAACTCAAACATGGCCTCTTTAAGTGCTTTTCCTTGTTCTGCTTAAAACATCAATTTAACTTGTTTGATCATGCATGAAAATAGTACAGATGGATAGATTGGATTTTTTTGATCATTTTTCATATATAATTTGTCCAATTTGGAGTTACAGAATAAAAGTTATGAATTTTTGAAGTTTAAATAATATTCTGGAATTTCCTGATTTAAATTAAATCTAGAAATTCAATTACTGCGTCAGCCTGACGTCAGTGTGACGTCAGCAGGTCAACGGAACAGGTCTGGGTCAAACCTGACAGTGGGTCCCGCATGTCAGGGTGATTATTTTAATTAAAATTTGATTAAAACTAATCCTGTTTAATTAACAGGGCTGGGCCCCACCTGTCATTGACTCAGAGGAGTCAACCAGGGCCCACCCGTGGTCAAAGTCAAAGTCGGCTGCCGGCGTTTAGCCGCCGGCGAGCCCGACGCGGCGGCGGAAGTGGTTTTGGCCATTTTGGCCACCAAATGGACCGCGGAGACCACCGGAGTGGAGCTGAGGACAACCCGCAGCTCTTGGCGGAGCCTGTTGGGGTCGGGGTGGCCGGAGTTGGCGCCGGCGACGACTTTGGCGGCCACCGGGGTTCGGTCGAGGATGAACTTGGCGCTAGAGGGGTCGGTGAGGCTCGTAGAGTGGCTGGTTAGGTGCTGTGGGACTCGGTGAGCAAGATGGACACCATCTTGTGGCCGGAGTGTGGCCGGAAGTACGTCGGCGACGAGGTCCGTGACGGCGCGTGCGGGTGAGCTTGGTGCGCTCGCTGTGGTGCTCGAGAGAGAGAAAGAGAGGAAGGGGAAGTTAGCCCAGCTCACTGTGGTCTTGATGGAGAGGACGGCGTGGTCGGGGACGAGCTGCTGCGGCGGCGACGGCGAAGGGGATCTCCGGCGATGGCGGTTCGGGCGAGGTTGGTGTGGCGGCTTCGAGGCACGCGAGCGCTCGGGGCTCGGCTAGCTCGAAGGAGTAGAGGACGGCGGAGCTTCTGGACAGGGTGGCGCGGCGTGGAGACGACGGGGAGCACGGCTACGACGGTGGTGCGGCGACGGTGGCGTCGGCCATGGCGTGGGAGCGCGAGGGAGAGGAGCTGGGGGCGAATGGAGGTGTCCAGGAGGGTCGGGGCGCGACGTGGAGCTCGTCCAGGCCATCAGGGCGGCGAGAGGGGGAGGCCGGGCGGCGTGCAGCTGCGTGGCGAGCTGCGGTGCCGCCGCCGAGCACCTTGGCTGCCTGCCTGGCAAGCCAAGCAGCTCGCTGGAGCGGTGGCCGGGCTGGGCCGGCCAGGTGGGCTGGCTAGTGGGCCTGTGGTGGCGCCAGGTAAGTTTTCCCCTTTTTTTTCTATTTCTGTTTTTATTTAATATATCTGCAACTTTGTTGAATTAAATAAAATACCTAGGCAACTTCAAAAATCACCAAACTATTCCTGGCCCATAGTTGGATTATTTCCAACATGAAACATTTTAGTTTGGAGATATTTGAGCATTTAAATATTTTATATTATTTTAAATGCCCAAATTCAAATATTTATGATTTAATTCAAAAACCCTAGGATGGCCTAGGAAAATGTGCACCACTTTTGGCAGAGGTTCTGAACCAAGACAAAAATGATGGGCATTTTAGAAGGGCATTTCAGGTTCATTGAAAAATCATTTTAGTAACCCTAGTTGGTTTCAGAGAGGACTGGGGGTTCTGTCATCCCCATTTCAAGTTTCTGATGAAAGAGTAAACATGATGCAACACTCTAATGCATGACTAGCTAGGGTGTGACACCCAGCAATTGCATTTTCTTCCCAGCTTGCACCGCCAATGTGCCATTCTACCACGGGTCTCTTCCATTTCCGGTGATAAGCAAAATTCATCCATTACGTTGTCTTCAACAAGGTAATCCACATCATCCAAGTCCGAGTATGCCATTCTACCGACCCCCTCCAAACGATTGCTGTGATTTGCCTTAGGCTGATATAGAGAGTCTCAATGATCTCTATATCAAAAGTAATTCTTTTTGCCACTTAAGATAATAATCTACGAATCACCCTCCTCCAGGATGTTTCGTCGTGGTATCATGGCAACTCAACTCCTCGCTACATTGACAATCGTTTGCCACCCTCTTAAGCGTGAAATTGTTGTCTACTTAGTGAACCTTCGTCATCCGTCTCTTTCCACCCCTCTTGATGTGTATCTCGTGTCTCAACCCGAAAGATGGTTCTATGTCTCATTCCGTGAGTTGATCGACCTCCAAGAAGACCGATCCTTCTAGAGTTTTCCTTTCCTCTTCTTGTCATGATTAGCTGGAGTTCTCAGAGCAAGATGACAAGACAAAGATGGTGTTCGAATCAACGTTCCTATGAAGTGCAACCTGGATCGTGAAGATTGTACTAGTTGCGTTACCTTTCATCTTACCCTACACTTGAATCTCGGGACGAGATTTTTGTTTAGTGGGGTTGAGTTGTCACAGCCCTAGAATTTGCTTGTAGCTATTTACCTGAGTGAGCTTGATGCATCATGTCTAAATTCTGAAAGTTGAATTGAGGTTAGTTGAAACCCTCATAAATCACCTCAAAAATAATCAACATTAAAATCTTTTCAAAGAAGTCCAAGAAAATGTTCCTCTTAGTCTCTGAAAATATTGGCAAGAGGTATAACTTGAAAACAATATTTTTGGAATCTCAGAGATATTTATTTTGGGCCTTTGAATTAATTAAATAACTATTTGCATTGGATATATATATTCTTTATATAATTAATATATTTCCAATAATCCTGGAACATTTTATGTGGCTTTGGATATTTTAATTCTAGTCACATATTTATTTTCAGGATTTTATAAAATGATTTGGTTTGTAAGCTAAATCAAAACAAAGCAAATAATTAGAAAACAGAACAAAAAAAGGGAAAGAAGAGAAACATTACCTGCAGCCCACCTGGGCCACTTACCTGCTTACCAGAGCCGGCCCAGTTCCCCCAGCCGGCCCAGCCCACCTCCTCCTCCTTTGTCCTCTTCCTCCTCTGCCAGGAGGACGAGCAGAGGCGAGGCGTGGCGCTCGCCGACGCTGCCCCGGCCACCTCCTGCTTCCCCCCCTAGCCACCTCCTGCTTCCTCCCTGGCCTCCCCAGCGACGCCCCGGACGACGCCACGCACCCCCTGCACCGCTCCCTTCTCCCCGTTTTGCCCCTCTTCCCCCCCTGTTCGCCTCTCCCTCTCGCTCACCGAATGCGCCCGCCGCCACCGACGAGCACCACCGCACCCACCGTCTCCCCCTCGACCCCTCGCTGTGCTTGCGAGCTCCGCCTCGACCCCCTCCTTCCTCCCCACCGACCCACGGCCCTCCGGAAGCCCCGCAACGCCGCCACCATCGCCGTTCCATCGCCGGCCACCGAAACTTGCCGCCGTTCGATTCGCCGCCGACAGGACATCCCCGAGCCCACTGACCAACCCTATGGAACCGCGGTGAGCTCCTCTGCCGTTCGCCCCTTTTTCCCGTCGCTGCGCACGCTCCCTAGCGCTAGCGCTGCCGTGCCCGAAGCTCGCCGCCGCCGCGCCTCATCGCCGGCGTGGCTAGAGCCACCACAGCTCGAATCCGAGCACACCGCTGTGCTCAGAGAACTCCCAGGAGCCCGTAGCGCCCACCAGCCCCTCCTCCCATGCACCATAGCGCCATCTCCGCTGTTGCCCGAGCTCCGGCCGCCGCCACGAGCTCGACTCCGGCGAGTACAGCGCACCCCGTCCGCTCCTTCCTGCTCCGTTGGATGCGGAAGAGCACGGGCTACACCCCAGTGGTCTCCGCGAGTCCAGCCGCCGCCTGTAGCTCAAGTCCGGCGAGCTCCCGCCGCAGTTTTGGTCGTCGCCGGCCGAACTCCGGCGAAGTCGACGTGGCACGCCTAATTAGCACTAATGACGCCCTAAACACCCCCCCCACAGCCACTGACAGTGGGCCCCGTAGTGGGTCAAAGCCCGGGTCAACGCGGGATTAGCCCTTGTGTCACTGACGTGTGGACCCCACACGTCAGGTTTGACCTGGACGGCGCCCGTTGACCTGCTGACGTCATGCCAACATCATGCTGACGCAATATTCATTTTCTGGAATTTAGTTTATTTTATTATATTCAGAAAATTCCAGAAAATGCCCTAAACTTCAATAAATCATAGAAAATTAACCGTAACTCCAAATTAAATAATTTATATATGAAAAATTATCAGAAAAATTCAAGGAATCCATCTGTACCATTTTCATGCATGATAGAACAACTTATAACTACTGTTTAGAGCAAATGAAGTGAATGACATTTAAATAATCACATATGGAGTTTGAATTTGAATCTTGTATTCAAACCAACTTCATTTAATCTGTTGCTAGTTGCATTAGCTCAAAACACATTCATATTGCCATGTCATGATCATGCATCATATTGTGCATTGCATTGATTGTGTTCCCTTCTGTGTTGCCGGTATTTGTCCCCTCCCGGTAGACGATGTCCGACGTTGTGATCGTTGACACTGATGAAGACTCAATGTTATCTTCAGAAGTGCCAGGCAAGCAAAACCCCCTTGTTCATTCTGATACAATCCTACTCTCTCGCCCCTGCTCTCTTTTAATGCATTAGGACAACACCGATTTATCTGTTACTTGCTGCGGTAGCTGAACCCCTTTATCCTTTGCATGACCTGTCATTGCCACAGTAAATAGATGAAACCCACTAGCATGAGTAGGAGTTGTTTGAGCCCTGTTGTGCCTACTCATTCATGTTTGTTTGTCATGCCTGCTACTGCTTAGAGTTGAGTCAGGTCTGATTCATCGGGGATGAATCAGAGGCGTGTGAACATGTCCTACTGTGTGTGAGCTAAGTGTGTGAACACGATTTGGTAAAGGTAGCGGTGAGAGGCCATGTAGGAGTACATGGTGGGTTGTCTCATTGTAGCCGTCCTCAGGAACTGAGTTCTGTGTTTGTGATCCATGATTCAGTTACTGCCATACATTGGGCCCTGAAATATGACCCTGCTCGACTTCTTATTCACCCTTGTCCTCTGTCCAGGAGTTGCAAGTAGTTTCTGGTGTTTGTAGCTTACTGGAGGCCGTGGATAGCGCTGACCGTAGGGGTGGGCTGTGATGCGGTAGGTACGTGGCACGGTGTACCGGATGCCCGTTAGGTATCTCGGGAACCCTGTTCACATCGTTTGGGGCTGTGAGCGAAACTCCGGCCGGATCTCCTCATGGATGGAACCCGAATAGGCGATAAACCTGGAGTAGAGACTTGAGTGTTTAGGTAGGTCGTGGTCTACACCCACGTCGGCTTTCGCTTGAAGTCTGCCGAGCACATGTCGTGTGCAGACGCTAAGTGGTGGAAACATGTATGAAGAAGTACACCCCTGCAGGGTTAACATCATCTATTCGAATAGCCGTGTCCGCGGAAAAGGACTTCTGGGTTGCTTATATCAGTTCATAGACAAGTGAAAGTGGATACTTTAAAATGCGCAAGATAAGCGTGAGTGCTATGGATGGCGTTCTCGTAGGGGGACGGGAGCGAATCCATAGTGGTGTATTGATATGGTGAATATGTGGACTCGTGTGCGCCACCTCAAAAGAGTCGCTTGCAGTCGTAGTTTAGGATAGCCACACGAGTCAAAGCTGGCTTGCTGCAGTTAAACCCCACCATCCCCTTGTTGAAAATGATGCATATGTAGTTAGTTCTGATGTAAGTCTTGCTGAGTACATTTGTACTCACGTTTGCCTATTTTATGTTTTTGCAGAGAGACTTCAGTCTCACTAGTAGTTCCACGTGGACTTCGACGTTTAGGTTGTTACCTCAGCTACGATCTTGTGCCCTCGGCAGGATCTGATAGATAGTCAGGCTTCTCAGCCTTTTTCATTTATAGATGTCTGTACCCAGACATGATAGCTTCCGCTTGTGCTTTGATTTGTATGCTCTGAATGTTGGGTCATGAGACCCCTGTTTATAATATCTCGCTCCTCGGAGCCTATTGAATAAATTACTTGAGTCGTAGAGTCATGTTGTGATGCCATGTTGTGTTTGCACATATCGAGCATATTGTGTGTATGTTATTGAAATGCTTGGTATGTGTGGGATCTGACTATCTAGTTGTTTATCTTTAGTAGCCTCTCTTATCGGGAAATGTCTCCTAGTGTTTCCACCGAGCCATGGTAGCTTGCTACTGCTCCGGAACACTTAGGCTGGCCGGCATGTGTCCTTCTTCGTTCCTGTGTCTGTCCCTTCGGGGAAATGTCACGCGATGAATACCGGAGTCCTGTTAGCCCGCTACAGCCCGGTTCACCGGAGTCCTGCTAGCCCAGTGCTACAGCCTGGATTCACTCGCTGATGACCGACACGTTCGATGCTGGGTCATGGATGCCTGTCCCTGTAAGTCTGTGCCACTTTGGGTTTACGACTAGCCATGTCAGCCCGGGCTCCTTATCATATGGATGCTAGCGACACTGTCATATACGTGTGCCAAAAGGCGCAAACGGTCCCGGGCTAAGGTAAGGCGACACCCGTGGGAATACCGTGCGTGAGGCCGCAAAGTGATATGAGGTGTTACATGCTAGATCGATGTGGCATTGAGTCGGGGTCCTGACACCTACTCACTCACATTGATATCTATTGATGGGCATCTCCATAGCCCGTTGATACGCCTAGTTGATGTGAGACTATCTTCTCCTTTTTGTCTTCTCCACAACCATCATTCTATTCCACATATAGTGCTATGTCCATGGCTCACGCTGATGTATTGCGAGAAAGTTGAAAGAGTTTGAGATTATTAAAGTGTGAAACAATTGCTTGGCTTGTCATCGGGGTTGTGCATGATTAAATACTTTGTGTGATGAAGATAGAGCAACAGCCAGACTATACGATTTTGTAGGGATAACTTTCTTTGGCCATGTTATTTTGAGAAGACATGATTACTTTGATTAGTATGCTTGAAGTGTCACCACTTTCATGTTAACATGAACTTTTATTTTGTATCATTTGGATCTGAACATTCATGCCACAATAAACAAAATTACATTGAGAATTATGCTAGGTAGCATTCCACATCAAAAATTCTCTTTTTATCATTTACCTACTCGAGGACGAGCAGGAATTAAGCTTGGGGATGCTTGATACGTCTCCAACGTATCTATAATTTTTGATTGTTCCATGCTATTATATTACCCCTTTTGAATGTTTATGGGCTTTATTTTACATAATTATATCATTTTTGGGACTAACCTACTAACCGGAGGCCCAGCCTATATTGCTGTTTTTTTGCCTATTTCAGTATTTCGAAGAAAAGGACTATCAAACGGAGTCCAAACGGAGTCCAAACCTTCGGGAGCGTGATTTTTGGAACGAACGTGATCCAGAGGACTTGGAGTGCAAGTCAAGAAGCAGCTGAGGCCTCCATGAGATAGGAGGGCGCCCCCCTATAGGGTGCGCCCCTATCTCGTGGGCCCCTCGGGCGTCCTCCGACGTACTTCTTCCTCCTTTATAAGCCTACGTACCCCGAAAACATCCAGGGAGCGAACGAAACACAATTTCCACCACCATAACCTTCTGTATCCGCGAGATCCCATCTTGGAGCCTTTGCCGGTGCTCTCCCGGAGGGGGAATCGACCATGGAGGGCCTCTACATCAACATCCTTGCCCCTCCGATGAGTTTTGAGTAGTTTACCACACACCTACGGGTCCATAGTTATTAGCTAGATGGCTTCTTCTCTCTTTTTGGATCTCAATACAATGTTCTCCCCCTCTCTTGTGGAGATCTATTCGATGTAAACTCTTTTTGCGGTGTGTTTGTCGAGATCCGATGAATTGTGGGTTTATGATCAAGATTATCTA
This sequence comes from Triticum aestivum, assembly GCF_018294505.1. NCBI lineage: Eukaryota > Viridiplantae > Streptophyta > Magnoliopsida > Poales > Poaceae > Triticum > Triticum aestivum. The sequence continues at coordinate 392,333,406 of NC_057810.1, forward strand.
TGAATAATATTTGAATCTTCTCTGAATTCTTTTATGTATGATTGAGTTATCTTTGCAAGTCCCTTCGAATTATCAGTTTGGTTTGGCCTACTAGATTGATCTTTCTTGCCATGGGAGAAGTGCTTAGCTTTGGGTTCAATCCTACGGTGTCCTTACCCAGTAACAGAAAGGGTTGCAAGGCACGTATTGTATTGTTGCCATCAAGGATAAAAAGATGGGGTTTATATCATATTTCTTGAGTTTATCCCTCTACATCATGTCATCTTGCTTAAGGCGTTACTCTGTTCTTATGAACTTAATACTCTAGATGCAGGCAGGAGTCGGTCGATGTGTGGAGTAATAGTAGTAGATGCAGGCAGGAGTCGGTCCACTTGTTGCATACGTGATGCATATATACATGATCATGCCTAGATAATCTCATAACTATTCGCTTTTCTATCAATTGCTCGACAGTAATTTGTTCACCCACCGTAATACTTATGCTATCTTGAGAGAAGCCACTAGTGAAACCTATGACCCCCGGGTCTATCTCTTATCATATTTGCTTCCAATCTACTTTTATTTGCATCTTTACTTTTTGCATCTATATTATAAAATACCAAACATATATTTATCTTATCATACTATCTCTATTAGATCTCACTTTCTCAAGTGGCCATGAAGGGATTGACAACCCCTTTATTGCGTTGGTTGCGAGTTCTTTGTTTGTTTGTGTAGGTGCGTGGGACTTTTGAGGAGCCTCCTACTGGATTGATACCTTGGTTCTCAAAAACTGAGGGAAATACTCACGCTACTATTGCTGCATCACCCTTTCCTCTTCAAGGAAAACCAGCGCAAGCTCAAGACGTAGCACGGGGCGTTCCGCTTTCTCTGAGCCAGGATGCCATAGATTATCCTATGGAATGCCACCCAGGCTCAAAGGGCTCACAAGCCATTATGGGCTCTAGCATTGTTGAGTAAGTTGCATGAGCTCTTGTAGAGGTAGACTAGCAGATATAGAGGGTTGTAGGTGGCACTGTCTACCCGGAGTAGGGAGTTAACGCTTCTGAAAGGCTATGTCTTGATCATCCGATCATGGATGCGGTCGAGTCTTGTGGGGAAAAGTGCACAAACCTCTGCAGAGTGTATAAACTAATCATGGTCAGCCGTGTCCCCGGTTATGGACGTCTTGAGTATCTAGTACTTGAATCTACTGATGTGATCGAAACATGTTACTCTAATTAATTTGGTGTTGGGTTAATGATGATACTTTTAATTGGGATTTGAGTTGGAGGAAGCTTCTCAAATAATGGGCTACATGGGAGTAGTTAAATAAATTTTATTCCTTTGTTGTAGGGAAAAATTAGCTTTATGCAAAACCATGAAACTTACAGCCTCCACCAGCCAAATATTGCATGTAGATATAGTCTTTGCATTATCATTGCTTTACAGTGTACACTACTAGGAAAAGGGCTATATATGGGATGGACACTAATGGCGCACTGTACATGTGGTGCGTCATTACTAAATACTAATGGCGCACCATGTGTTGGTGCGCCATTAGTGTGGAAATACTAATGGCGCACCACATCCCACGGTGCGCCATTAGTAATTTTTTTTAATTTTTCCAAAACTACTAATGGCGCACCGTGGGAGTGGTGCGCCATTACTAAATTGACATAGTAATGGCGCACCACACACACCGTGCGTCATTAGTAGTTTTGAACAAAAAAAAATTGTTAGTAATGGCGCACCTGTGGACAGTGCGCCATTACTAGTTTTAACTAGTAATGGCGCACTGTCCACAGGTGCGCTATTACTAAGTTTTTTTCAAAAAAAATTCTATTTTTTTTCTTTTTTTCTTTTCAAAACTAAACTAGTAATGACGCACCACGTGCGCCATTACTAACTTGGCCCAGAAGTTCCCGAATGCACCCCCACCCCCCCGTGGACCGCCTTTTCAGTTTTCAAAAAAATAAAAGAAAATGTCAAAAAAATAAAAGTAAATAAGTTTCCCATGTGATATGTGGTCTAGTTGTTGGGAAAATTTCCAAATATGAATTTGGACTTTATTTGCAAAATCTCTCTGGAAATTTGTAAAATGGCCATAACTTTTGCATACGAACTCGGATTAAAAAGGTTTCTATATGAAAAATCATCTACTCGAAAAGTTACATCCAAATTACATAACAGAAAAAATTTACCCCGTTAAACATTTTCAAAATCCCCAAAAACCTAACAGAAAAATGTTACGGGGCTTTCAAGATCTAGAGGCAAAATAATCCAAAAATTTTCAAAAAAATTGGTTTTGAATTTTTTTTTGAATTGTTTTTCAAAAAATGATACGTAATATGACCGGGAAGTTTGAAGTATTTTTCAAACTTTCATCATAGTCATGAACATGAACAAAGTCCTAGACATCAACAAGGTATAATAGGATTGATATGCTAGATATATCCACAAGTGCCTGTGAAGTGAGCTGTTGCTGGGGTTGGATAGAACTCTGAAGTTAAGCGGGCTTGGGCTGGAGTAGTGTGAGGATGGGTGACCTTTCGGGAAGTTTGACCACGAAGTGCGATTTGACCTAAGATTAAGCATATTGACCCAAGATTAAGCCATATTGACTTGAGATTAAGAAAAAAACGAAAAAAAAATAAAAAAAAGTTGAATTTTTTTTTAAAAAAAATCTGAAAAAAATGTTACTAATGGCGCACTTCTATGTGGTGCGCCATTAGTATACCAGATACTAATGGTGCACCGTGGGCTATACTAATGGCGCACCGTGTGGTGCGCCATTAGTATACCAGATATTAATGGCGCACCAGTGGTGCGCCATTAGTAAAAAATACTAGTGGCGTGATACTAATGGCGCACCGGTAGTGCGCCATTAGTAGGCAAAACTGGTGCGCCATTAGTAGGCCTTTTCCTAGTAGTGGTAACTATGCCAGCATATTCCATGTGCTCACCCGTTTCGGGCTGCAACATCTTATGTTGCGGACTACTCAGACGATGAATAAGGTGCGATAGGTCGTTGTTTTGCACTCAGCTATGCCGTTGGAGTTGATGGACTAATTTACCTTCGAAGCCTTCCGCTGTTATCTAGTTTAGACGGCCTTCAGCCATTATTTATTTATGTAATCATACTCTTTATGAGGACTCAATGTAATAAGTGTGTTATTGAAACTCTGTTATAATTCCTCGAGTACTGTGCGTGTCAGCATTACCGATCCAGGGATGCCACTGACGCACAGAGACTTGACCGTTTGAGGTCTGCTTGCTACACAGTCATTCCACTCGGTCACAGCGACATCGCCTGGTATATATATTCCCCGCGTACCCGTACAGTTGAAAATCACTTCAAACCGCATGAGCTCACGCCCCAGCACTATCGTCCTTGGTCTCCGGTTCACCGCTATCATCGCGAGTGACCTTCTGCTGCTGGTCTCCGCCACCGTCCATGGAATCCTGACTGTCGTTGCCCCGGTAGCAAGTCCATCGCCAAGTTAGGGTATGGACTTGACCCTTTGTGCTTTCCGTTGCTCCGATTCTTTCACAAAGTACATTGTCATTGTTCTTCCCACGTATGAGATCAACCAATCCACCAAACGAATTCCTTTGAATAGATTTGATGCAAAAACTCATGGTTAGATTTCCGCCGAACCCATCTCAGACCGATGGATCTGAGGATCCCGGTCACACTGATTAGCCCTGGCCATTGCACAAGTACAACTCGGTCTGACCAAAGTCTACTGATCAGTGAGACCGAAATCACTTTCTTTGTGAAACCCTAGCATCCCGGAGTCATCGAACTGCATTTCGGTCTGACTGAAACTGTATGCTTAGACACTGTTTATGCTTTAGTGTCACCGAATTTGTCAAATCGGTAGCTCCGAAATGCTTTCTGCAGAAAACTAAAGGTAAGTTTTTGTCTCCATATTTTTGCAAAACAAGCTGTACTTTGTGATGCTCATCTACTCTATCTACACCCAACTATTCACAGGGTGAGTTGCAACAATGTCGAGGGTAGTGATAGTCAGAACAGGTCTAAAGAGCAGCTAATCCTCAGTGAGCGCACTAGTCCCTCTAGTAGCTATGATGAGGGGACTAGGAGCACTCGTAGCCATTTGCCTAAGGCAGCTACCAGGACCAAAAAAGAAGAGAACATCTGAATCTGAGGATGAAGATTTTGTTGTTGAGGAGTAACCTCCAAGAAGAAGGTGCTCAATAAAGAGTATGCTGCTGCTGCTACCAAGCCAAGAATGTAGAAGAAAGCTGCACCTAGGAGAGAGAGCTGCAATGTCAAAATCTAGAAAAGTGCCAACTCAAGAAACAATGAAGTTCACTTTGGAATAGTCTGATGATGAGGCAGCAGATGGTAAGAAGAAGAAGAGGGACAGAACCACAACTGCAAAGGTTCTTGGAAGACCTTCCATGTGGGAAGATGAAGAAGAGGAGGATGATGAGCCAGTTGCACCTCATCCTAAGACTCAGAAGCTGATGGGGCATGCCATCCGGACTGGGGCTGCTCCTTCTAAGCCCAAGTCTTCCCCAAGCCGCTCAAGCTCAACCCCCCAAGACAACTGCACCAAAGAGATCAACAAGGAATATACCTACTCCTGAGAAGAACAACGCCCCAGTTCATGAAGCTCAAGAAGAAGAAGAGCCACTAGTGCTCAAAAAGCTCAAGATCCCTGACCACACTGATGATCATCCTGTGGTAGAGAATATGAAGTTGAGAAAGGATGCAGGTCAACTTTGGAGAAAGACTGATCCCTATGACACTTGGAGAAGAACTATTGTGGACTATCGCTTTCACACCAAGGAACAACAAGACTTCTATGAGACTGTCTTTTTGGACAAGAAGCACATTGTTTGTGATATGAAATGGGTAGACTGGAAATGCATTGATAACAATGAAGAAAATTTTCCAAGTTGTTGTAGGGTGGGACCCTAAGTGTAGATCTTTCATGAATTGGAGGTGAAATCCCCAAGAACAAGAGGAACACTGATAAGTCCATTTTGCATCATGCTTTTATGTTGGTATTTATTGCATTATGGGCTGTTACTACACATTATGTCACAATACTTATGCCTTTTATCTCCGATTTTACAAGCTTTACATGAAGAGGAAGAATGCCGGCAGTGGAATTCTGGGCTGGAAAAGGAGCAAATATTATAGACCTATTCTACACAACTCCAAAAGTCCTGAAACTCCATGAAAGTCAGTTTTGGAATATATTAAAAATACTGGGCGAAGAAAGCACCAGAGGGGGGCCACCCACTACCCACGAGGGTGGAGGGTGTGCCCTACCCCCTAGTGTGCCCCCTGCCTCGTGGGCCACCTGGCAGCCCCCCCCCCCCCCCCCGATGCCCATCTTTTGGTATATGGTGTCTTTTGCCCTGGAAAAAATCATAAGGAATCTTTCGGGACAAAGCGTCGCCGTCTCGATGCGGAACCAATCTAGGGCTCTGGCGGAGCTCTTGTACCGGGGAAACGTCCCTCCGGGAGGGGGAAATCATCACCATCGTCATCACCATCGATTCTCTCATCGAGAGGGGGTCAATCTCCATCAACATCTTCACCAACACTATCTCCTCTCAAACCCTAGTTCATCTCTTGTTTATGCGTTGCTTCATAAGGGGCTGATTTGGATCCCTATGTTTCATGCTATGGTTAGGTTTACCTTAATTCTTCTTTCGTAGTTGTGGATGCTTGCGAGAGAGGTTAATCATAAGTTGGATGATTTTCCAAGGAAGGGCAGTACCCAAGCACCAGTCCACCCACATATCAAATTATCAAAGTACCAAACGCGAATCATATGAGCATGACGAAAACTAGCTTGAAGATAATTCCCATGTGTCCTTGGGAGCGCTTTGCTTTATATAAGAGTTTGTCCAGGCTTGTCCTTTGCTATAAAAAGGATTGGGCCACCTTGCTGCACCTTGTTTACTTTTATTACTTGTTACCCGTTACGAGTTACCTTATCACAAAACTATCAGTTATAGAAAATTCCAGTGCTTGCATAGAATACCTTACTGAAAACCGCTTTTCATTTCCTTCTGCTCCTTGTTGGGTTTGACACTCTTACTTATCAAAAGGACTACGATAGATCCCCTATACTTGTGGGTTATCAAGACTCTTTTCTGGCGCCATTACGGGGAGTGAAGCGCCTTTGGTAGGTGGAATTTGGTAACGAAAAATTTATATAGTGTGCTGAAATTTACTATCACTTGTTATTATGGAAAATAATCCTTTGAGGGGCTTGTTCGGGGTATCTTCACCCCGACCAGTGGAGCGAAGAGTTGCACCTCAACCTACTAAACCTACTAAAAATGTTCACTTTGAAATTCCTTCGGGTATGATAGAGAAACTGCTAGCTAATCCTTTTACAGGAGATGGAACATTACATCCCGATATGCACCTAATCTATGTGGATGAAGTGTTGGGGAACGTAGTAATTTCAAAAAAATTCCTATGTACACGCAAGATCATGGTCATGGCATAGCAACGAGAGGGAAGAGTGTTTTCCACGTACCCTCGTAGACCGTAAGCGGAAGCGTTATGACAACGCGGTTGATGTAGTCGTACGTCTTCACGATCCGACCGATCCAAGAACCGAACATACGGCACCTCCGAGGTCAGCACACGTTCAACTCAATGACGATCCCCGGGCTCCGATCCAGCAAAGCTTCGGGGATGAGTTCCGTCAGCACGACGGCGTGGTGACGATGATGATGCTCTACCGGCGCAGGGCTTCGCCTAAACTTCGCGACGATATGACCGAGGTGGAATTTGGTGGAGGGGGGCACCGCACACGGCTAAGGAATGATCCGTAGATCAACTTGTGTTCATGGGGTGCCCCCCTGCCCCTGTATATAAAGGAGCAAGGGGAGGAGGCGGCCGGCCAGGGAGAGGCGCGCCAAGGGGAGTCCTACTCCCACCGGGAGTAGGACTCCCTCCTTCCTTGTTGGAGTAGGAGAAGGGGGAAAGAGGGGGAGAGGAGGAAGGAAAGAGGGGCTGCACCCCTTGTCCAATTCGGACCAGAGGGGGGCTGCGCGCCTCCTTCCTTTCGGCCTCTCTCCTCAATTCCTGTATGGCCCAATAAGGCCCATATACTCCCCGGCGAATTCCCGTAACTCTCCGGTACTCCGAAAAATACCCGAATCACTCGGAACCTTTCCGAACTCCGAATATAGTCGTCCAATATATCGATCTTTACGTCTCGACCATTTCGAGACTCCTCGTCATGTCCCCGATCTCATACGGTACTCCGAACTCCTTCGGTACATCAAAACTCATAAACTCATAATATAACTGTCATCGAAACATTAAGCGTGCGGACCCTACAGGTTCGAGAACTATGTAGACATGACCTAGAACTATTCTCGGTCAATAACCAATAGCGGAACCTGGATGCTCATATTGGCTCCCACATATTCTACGAATATCTTTATCAGTCAAACCGCATAACAACATACGTTGTTCCCTTTGTCATCGGTATGTTACTTGCCCGAGATTCGATCATCGGTATCCAATACCTAGTTCAATCTCGTTACCAGCAAGTCTCTTTACTCGTTACGTAATGCATCGTTCCGTAACTAACTCATTAGCTACATTGCTTGCAAGGCTTATAGTGATGTGCATTACTGAGAGGGCCCAGAGATACCTCTCCGACAATCGGAGTGACAAAACCTAATCTCGAAATACGCCAACCCAACATGTACCTTTGGAGACACCTGTAGTACTCCTTTATAATCACCCAGTTACATTGTTACATTTGGTAGTACCCAAAGTGTTCCTCTGGTAAACGGAAGTTGCATAATCTCATAGTTACAGGAACATGTATAAGTCATGAAGAAAGCAATAGCAACATACTAAACGATCAAGTGCTAGGCTAACGGAATGGGTCATGTCAATCACATCATTCTCCTAATGATGTGATCCCGTTAATCAAATGACAACTCTTTTGTCCATGGCTAGGAAACATAACCATCTTTGATAAACGAGCTAGTCAAGTAGAGGCATACTAGTGACACTATGTTTGTCTATGTATTCACACATGTATTATGTTTCCGGTTAATACAATTCTAGCATGAATAATAAACATTTATCATGATATAAGGAAATAAATAATAACTTTATTATTGCCTCTAGGGCATATTTCCTTCAGTCTCCCAATTGCACTAGAGTCAATAATCTAGTTCACATCACCATGTGATTTAACACCAATATTCACATATGTATGTGATTAATACCCATAGTTCACATCGTCATGTGATCAACGCCCAAAGGGTTTACTAGAGTCAATAATCTAGTTCACATGGCTATGTGATTAACACCCAAAGAGTACTAAGGTATGATCATGTTTTGCTTATGAGAGAAGTTTAGTCAACGGGTCTGTCACATTCAGAGCCGTATGTATTTTGCAAATACTCTATGTCCACAATGCTCTGCACGGAGCTACTCTAGCTAATTGCTCCCACTTTCAATATGTATCCAGACTGAGACTTAGAGTCATCTGGATTGGTGTAAAAGCTGGCATCGTTGTAACTTTTTACGACTGGCTCTTTTATCACCTCCATAATCGAGAAACATATCCTTATTCTACTAAGGATAATTTTGACCAATGTCCAGTGATCTACTCCTAGATCACTATTGTACTCCCTTGCCAAACCAGGCCAGAGTATACAATAGGTCTGGTCCATAGCATGGCATACTTTTATAGAACCTATGACTGAAGCATAGGGAATGACTTTCATTCTCTTTCTATTTTCTGCCGTGGTCGGGATTTGAGTCTTACTCAATTTCATACCTTGCAGCACAGGCAAGAACTCTTTCTTTGACTGTTCCATTTTGAACTATTTCAAAATCTTGTCAAGGTATGTACTCATTGAAAATCTTATCAAGTGTCTTGATCTATCTCAATAGATCTTGATGCTTAATATGTAAGCAGCTTCATTGAGGTCTTTCTTTGAAAAAACTCCTTTCAAACACTCCTTTATGCTTTGCAGAATAATTCTACATTATTTCCAATCAACAATATGTCATTCACATATACTTATCAGAAATGTTGTAGTGCTCCCACTCACTTTCTTGTAAATACAGGTCTTTCCAAAAGTCCGTATAAAACCATATGCTTTGATCAACTCATCAAAGCATATATTCCAACTCTGAGATGCTTGCACCAGTCCATAGATGGATCGCTGGAGCTTGCACAATTTGTTAGCACCTTTAGGATTGACAAAACCTTCTGGTTGCATCATATACAACTCTTCTTTAAGAAAACCATTAAGGAATGAAGTTTTGTCTATCCATTTGCCAGATTTCATAAAATGCGGCAATTGCTAACATGATTCAGATAGACTTAAGCATAGATACGAGTGAAAAAATCTCATCATAGTCAACACCTTGAACTTGTCGAAAACCTTTTGCGACAATTCTAGCTTTGTAGATAGTAACACTATCAGCGTCCGTCTTCCTCTTGAAGATCCATTTAATCTCAATGTCTCGCTGATCATTGGGCAAGTCAATCAAAGTCCATACTTTGTTTTCATACATGGATCTTATCTCAGATCTCATGGCCTCAAGCCATGTTGCGGAATCTGGGCTCACCATCGCTTCTTCATAGTTCGTAGGTTCGTCATGGTCTAGTAACATAACTTCCAGAACAGGATTACTGTACCACTCTGGTGCGGATCTTACTCTGTAAGACCTACGAGATTCTGTAGTAACTTAATCTGAAGTTTCATGATCATCATCATTAACTTCCTCACTAATTGGTGTAGTAGTCACTGGAACTGATTTTTGTGATGAACTACTTTCCAATAAGGGAGAAGGTACAATTACCTCATCAAGTTCTAATTTCCTCCCACTCACTTCTTTCGAGAGAAACTCCTTTTCTAGAAAGGATCCATCTAAGCAACGAATAACTTGCCTTCGGATCTGTGATAGAAGGTGTACCCAATAGTTTCCTTTGGGTATTCTATGAAGACGCACTTCTCCGATTTGGGTTCGAGCTTATCTGGTTGAAGTTTCTTCACATAAGCATCGCAGCCCCATACTTTAAGAAACGACAACTTTGGTTTCTTGCCAAACCACAGTTCATATGATGTCGTATCAACGGATTTAGATGGTGCCCTTTTAACGTGAATGCAGCTGTCTCTAATGCACAACCCCAAAACGATAGTGGTAAAACCGATAAGAGACATCATAGATTGCACTATATCGAATAAAGTACTGTTATGACGTTCGGACACACCATTAAGTTGTGGTGTTCCAGGTGGCATGAGTTTGTGAAACTATTCCACATTGTTTTAATTGAAGACCAAACTCGTAACTCAAATATTCGTCTCAGCGATCAGATCACAGAAACTTTATTTTCTTGTTATGATGATTCTTCCACTTCACTCTGAAAATCTTTGAACCTTTCAACTATTTCAGACTTATGTTTCATCAAGTAGATATACCCATATCTGCTCAAATCATCTTGTGAAGGTCAGAAAATAACGATACTTGCCACGAGCATCAACACTCATTAGATCGCATACATCGATATGTATTATTTCCAATAAGTCAGTAGCTCGTTCCATTGTTCCGGAGAACGGAGTTTTTAGTCATCTTGCCCAATAGGCATGGTTCGCAAGCATCAAATGATTCATAACCAAGTGATTCCGAAAATCCATCTTTATGAAGTTTCTTCATGCGCTTTACACCGATATGACCCAAACGGCAGTGCCACAAATAAGTTGCACTATCATTATCAACTTTGCATCTTTTGGCATCAATATTATGAATATGTGTATCACTACGATCGAGATCCAACAAACTATTTTCATTGGGTGTATGACCATCAAAGGTTTTATTCATTTAAACAGAACAACAATTATTCTCTGATTTTAAATGAATAACCGTATTGCAATAAACATGATCAAATCATATTCATGCTCAACACAAACACCAAATAACATTTATTTAGGTTCAACACTAATCCCGAAAGTATAGGGAGTGTACGATGATGATCATATCAATCTTGGAACCACTTCCAACACACATCGTCACTTCACCCTCAACTAGTTTCTGTTTATTCTGTAACTCCTGTTTCGAGTTACTAATCTTAGCAACCGAACAAGTATCAAATACTCAGGGGTTACTATAAACACTAGTAAGGTACACATCAATAACATGTATATCAAATATACCCTTGTTCACTTTGCCATCCTTCTTATCCACCAAATATTCAAGGCATTTCCGCTTCTAGTGACCATTTCCTTTGTAGTATAATCACTCAGTTTCAGGCTTTGGTCCAGCTTTGGGCTTCTTCGCGGGAGTGTCAACTTTCTTGCCATTCTGCTTGAAGTTCCCTTTCTTTCCCTTTTCCCTTTTTCTTGAAACTAGTGGTCTTGTCAATCATCAACACTTGATGCTCTTTCTTGATTTCTACCTTCATCGATTTCAACATCATGAAGAGCTCGGGAATCGTTTTCGTCATCCCTTGCATACTATAGTTCATCACAAAGTTCTACTAACTTGGTGATGGTGACTAGAGAATTCTGTCAATCACTATCTTATCTGAAAGATTAACTCCCACTTGATTCAAGCGATTGTAGTACCCAGACAATCTGAGCACATGCTCACTAGTTGAGCGATTCTCCTCCATCTTTTAGCCATAGAACTTGTTGGAGACTTCATATCTCTCAACTCGGGTATTTGCTTGAAATATTAACTTCAACTCTTGGAACATCTCATATGGTCCATGACATTCAAAACGTCTTTGAAGTTCCGATTCTAAGCCGTTAAGCATGGTGCACAAAACTATCAAGTAGTCATCATATTGAGCTAGCCAAACGTTCATAACGTCTGCATTTGCTCCTGCAATAGGTCTGTCACCTAGCGGTACATTAAGGACATAATTCTTCTGTGCAGCAATGAGGATAAACCTCAGATCACGGATCCAATCCGCATCATTGCTACCAACATCTTTCAACACAATTTTCTCTAGGAACATATCAAAATAAACATATGAAAGCAACAACGCAAGCTATTGATCTACAACATAATTTGCAAAATACTACCAGGACTAAGTTCATGATAAATTAAAGTTCAATTAATCATATTACTTAAGAACTCCCACTTAGATAGACATCCCTCTAATCCTCTAAGTGATTACGTGATCCATATCAACTACACCATGTCCGATCGTCACGTGAGATGGAGTAGTTTCAATGGTGAACATCAATATGTTGATCATATCTACTATATGATTCACGCTCGACCTTTCGGTCTCCGTGTTCCGAGGCCATATCTGTATATGCTAGGCTTGTCAAGTTTAACCTGAGTATTCCGCGTGCGCAACTGTTTTGCACCTGTTGTATTTGAACATAGAGCCTATCACACCCGATCATCGCGTGGTGTCTCAGCACGAAGAACTTTCGCAACGGTGCATACTCAGGGAGAACACTTCTTGATAATTTAGTGAGAGATCATCTTATAATGCTACCGTCAAACAAAACAGAATAAGATGTATAACAGATGAACATCATATGCAATCAAAATATGTGATATGATATGGCCATGATCATCTTGCGCCTTTGATCTCCATCTCCAAAGTACTGTCATGATCTCTATTGTTACCGGCACGACACCATGATCTTCATCATCTTGATCTATATCAATTTGTCGTCACATGGTCGTCTCGCCAACTATTGCTCTTGCAACTATTGCTATCGCATAGCGATAAAGTAAAGCAATTATTTGGCACTTGCATCTTATGCAACAAAGAGACAACCATAGGGCTTCTGCCAGTTGCCGATAACTTCAACAAAACATGATCATCTCATAAAACAACTTATATCTCATCACGTCTTGACCATATCACATCACAACATGCCCTGCAAAAACAAGTTAGACGTCCTCTACTTTGTTGTTGCAAGTTTTACGTGGCTGCTACGGGCTTAGCAAGAACCGTTCTTACCTACGCATCAAAAACCACAACGATAGTTTGTCAAGTTGGTGCTGTTTTAACCTTCGCAAGGACCGGGCGTAGCCACACTCGGTTCAACTAAAGTTGGAGAAACAGACACCCGCTAGTCACCTGTGTGCAAAGCACGGCGGTAAAACCAGTCTCGCGTAAGCGTACGTGTAATGTCGGTCCGGGCCGCTTCATCCAACAATACCGCTGAACCAAAGTATGACATGCTGGTAAGCAGTATGACTTGTATCGCCCACAACTCACTTGTGTTCTACTCGTGCATATAACATCAACGCATAAAACCTAGGCTCGGATGCCACTGTTGGGGAACGTAGTAATTTCAAAAAAATTCCTACGTACACGCAAGATAATGGTGATGGCATAGCAAAGAGAGGGGAGAGTGTTGTCCACGTACCCTCGTAGACCGTAAGTGGAAGCGTTATGACAACGCGGTTGATGTAGTCATACGTCTTCACGATCCGACCGATCCAAGTACCGAACGTACGGCACCTCCGAGGTCAGCACACGTTCAACTCGATGACGATCCCCGGGATCCGATCCAGCAAAGCTTCAGGGATGAGTTCCATCAGTACGACGGCGTGGTGATGATGATGATGCTCTACCGGCGCAGGGCTTCGCCTAAACTTCGTGACGATATGACCGAGGTGGAATATGGTGGAGGGGGGCACCACAAACGGCTAAGGAACAATCCGTAGATCAACTTGTATTCATGGGGTGCCCCCTGCCCCCGTATATAAAGGAGCAAGGGGAGGAGGCGGCCGGCCGGGGAGAGGCGCTCCAAGGGGAGTCTTACTCCCACCGGGAGTAGGACTCCCTCCTTCCTTGTTGGAGTAGGAGAAGGGGGAAAGAGGGGGAGAGGAGGAAGGAAAGAGGGGCTGCACCCCTTGTCCAATTCGGACCAGAGGGGGGCTGCGCGCCTCCTTCCTTTCAGCCTCTCTCCTCAATTCCCGTATGGCCCAATAAGGCCCATATACTCCCCGGCTAATTCCCGTAACTCTCCGGTACTCCGAAAAATACCCGAATCACTCGGAACCTTTCCGAACTCCGAATATAGTCGTCCAATATATCGATCTTTACGTCTCGGCCATTTCGAGACTCCTCGTCATGTCCCCGATCTCATCCGGGACTCCGAACTCCTTCGGTACATCAAAACTCATAAACTCATAATATAACTGTCATCGAAACATTAAGCGTGCGGACCCTACGGGTTCGAGAACTATGTAGACATGACCTAGAACTATTCTCGGTCAATAACCAATAGCGGAACCTGGATGCTCATATTGGCTCCCACATATTCTACGAAGATCTTTATCGGTCAAACCGCATAACAACATACGTTGTTCCCTTTGTCATCGGTATGTTACCTGCCCGAGATTTGATCGTCGGTATCCAATACCTAGTTCAATCTCGTTACCGGCAAGTCTCTTTACTCGTTACGTAATGCATCATTCCGTAACTAACTCATTAGCTACATTGCTTGCAAGGCTTATAGTGATGTGCATTACCGAGAGGGCCCAAAGATACCTCTCCGACAATCGGAGTGACAAAACCTAATCTCGAAATACGCCAACCCAACATATACCTTTGGAGACACCTGTAGTACTCCTTTATAATCACCCAGTTACGTTGTGACGTTTGGTAGTACCCAAAGTGTTCCTCTGGTAAACGGAAGTTGCATAATCTCATAGTTACAGGAACATGTATAAGTCGTGAAGAAAGCAATAGCAACATACTAAACGATCAAGTGCTAGGCTAACGGAATGGGTCATGTCAATCACATCATTCTCCTAATGATGTGATCCCGTTAATCAAATGACAACTCTTTTGTCCATGGCTAGGAAACATAACCATCTTTGATAAACGAGCTAGTCAAGTAGAGGTATACTAGTGACACTATGTTTGTCTATGTATTCACAAATGTATTATATTTCCGGTTAATACAATTCTAGCATGAATAATAAACATTTATCATGATATAAGGAAATAAATAATAACTTTATTATTGCCTCTAGGGCATATTTCCTTCATGAAGTTTGTGGATTATTTAAGCTTGCAGGTATGCCCGAGGTTGTTATCAAGAAGAAGGTCTTCCCTTTATCTTTGAAGGGAAATGCATTGACATGGTTTAGGCTATGTGATGATATTGGATAATGGAACTACAACCGATTGAAATTGGAATTTCATCAGAAGTTTTATCCTATACATCTGGTTCATCATGATCGTAATTATATATATAATTTTTGGCCTCGTGAAGGAGAAAGTATCATTCAGTCTTGGGGGAGGCTTAAGTCAATGTTGTATTCATGCCCCAATCATGATCTCTCAAGAGAAATTCTTATTCAAATTTTTTATGCTCGGCTTTCTCTCAATAATCGCTCCATGCTCGATACCTCTTGTACCAGTTCTTTTATAATGAAGACTATTGAATTCAGATGGGATTTATTGGAAAGAATTAAATGCAACTCTGAAGATTGGAAACTCGACAAAGGTAAGGAGTCAGGTATAACACCTAAGTTTGATTGTGTTAATTCTTTTATGGATACCGATGCTTTGCGTGAATTTAGCACTAAATATGGACTTGACCCTGAGATAGTAGCTTCTTTCTGTGAATCATTTGCTACTCATGTTGATCTCCCTAAGGAGAAGTGGTTTAAATATCATCCTCCCATTGAAGTAGTAGTAGTAGTAGAACCTATTAAAGTTGAAGAAAGGACTATCATTTATAATGTTGATCCTATTGTTCCTACCTCTTATATTGAGAAACCACCTTTCCCTGTTAGAATAAAGGATCATGCTAAAGCTTCAACTGTGGTTCGTAAGCGTAATGCTAGAACACCTACACCCCCTGAGAAAATTAAAGTTGAACCTATTATTGCTATGGTTAAGGATCTCTTGGTCAGTAATATTGATGGGCATGTTATTTACTTCTATGATGAAGCTGCTAGAATTGCTAGACCCGATACTAAAAATAAACATAGACCTGTTGTCGTCATGCCTATTGTTTCTGTTAAAATAGGAGATCATTGTTATCATGGCTTATGTGACATGGGTGCTAGTGCGAGTGCAATACCTCATTCCTTATATGAAGAAATTATGCATGATATCGCACCCGCTGAAATAGAAGGTATTGATGTTACTATTAAACTTGCCAATAGAGATGCTATTTCACCAGTTGGGATTGCTAGAGATGTTGAAGTCTTGTGTGGGAAAATTAAATATCCTACTGATTTTCTTGTTCTTTGTTCCTAACAAGATGACTTTTGTCCCATTATATTTGGTAGACCCTTCTTGAATACTGTTAATGCTAAGATAGACTCCGAAAAGGATATTGTTACTGTTGGTTTAGGGGATAATCTCATGATTTTTAATTTTGCTAAATTCCGTAGACAACCCCATGATAAAGAATTGCCTAGTAAATATGAAATTATTTGTCCTACTTCTATTGCCGTGCCTCCTAATGTTCCTTTAGAACAATATTTGCTTGACCATGAAAATGATATGTTTATGAATGAAAGAAGGGAAATAGATGAAGTATTCTTTAAACAGGGACCTATATTGAAACACAACTTGCCTGTTCAAATCTTAGGGGATCCTCCTCCACCCAAGGGTGATCCCGTGTTTGAGCTTAAACCTTTACCTGATACTCTTAAATATGCTTATCTTGATGAAAAGAAGATATATCATATATTATTAGTGCTAACCTTTCAGAGCATGAAGAAGAGAAATTATTGAAAACTCTGAAGAAGCACCGTGCTACTATTTGATATACTCTTGATGATCTTAAGGGCATTAGTCCCACTCTATGCCAGCACAAAATAAAGCTGGAGAAAGATGCTAAACTAGTGGTTGATCACCAATGACGGTTAAATCCTAAGATGAAAGAATTGGTAAGAAATGAAATACTAAAGCTTCTAGAGGTAGGTATAATTTATCTTGTTGCTGATAGTCAGTGGGTAAGTCCTATCCATTGTGTCTCTAAGAAAGAAGGTATTACTATTGTTCCGAATGATAAGGATGAATTGAGCCCCCAAAGAATTGTTACATGTTATAGAATGGTAACTGATTTCCGTAAATTAAATAAAGCTACTAGAAAAGATCATTACCCTTTACCTTTCATTGATAAAATGCTAGAAAGATTATCCAAACATACACATTTTTTCTTTCTAGATGGCTATTCTGGTTTCTCTCAAATACCTATGTCAAAAGAGGATCAGGATAAGACCACTTTTACTTGCCCTTGTGGTACCTTTGCTTATAGATGTATGCCTTTTGGTTTATGTAACGCAACTGCTACCTTTCAAAGATGTATGACTGCTATATTGAAAAGATTGTTGAGGTTTTCATGGTTGATTGCTTAAGCAACTTTGATCGAGTTTTGCACATATGTGAGGAAACTAACCTTGTCTTGAATTGGGAGAAGTGTCACTTTATGGTTAATGAAGGTATTCTCTTGGGGCATAAAATTTCTGAAAGAGGTATTGAAGTTGACAAAGCTAAAGTTGATGCTATAGAAAAGATGTCATGTCCTAAGGACATCAAAGGTATAAGAAGTTTCCTTGGTCATGCCGGTTTTTATAGGAGGTTCATTAAAGACTTCTCAAAAATTTCTAGGCCTCTGACTAATCTCTTACAAAAAAATGTTCCTTTTGTCTTTGATGATGATTGTGTAGAAGCATTTGAAATACTTAAGAAAGCCTTGATTTCTGCACCGATTGTTCAACCACCTAATTGGAATTTACCCTTTGAAATTATGTGTGATGCTAGTGATTATGTTGTAGGTGTTGTTCTAGTACAAATTGTTGATAAGAAATTAAATGTTATCCAATATGCTAGTAAAACTTTAGACAGTGCCCAGAGAAATTATGCTACTACCGGGAAAGAATTTTTAGCGGCTGTATTTGCTTGTGATAAGTTCAGACCTTATATTGTTGGTTCCAAAGTAACTGTTCACACTGATCATGTTG
This sequence comes from Triticum aestivum, assembly GCF_018294505.1. Lineage (NCBI taxonomy): Eukaryota > Viridiplantae > Streptophyta > Magnoliopsida > Poales > Poaceae > Triticum > Triticum aestivum. The sequence continues at coordinate 392,351,338 of NC_057810.1, forward strand.
CTACTAAATATCTTATCAAAAAGAAAGATGCTAAACCTAGACTTATTAGATGGGTTCTCTTGCTACAAGAATTTGATTACATATTATTGATATAAAGGGAGCTGAGAACCCCGTTGCAGACAACTTGTCTAGGTTAGAAAATGTCCTTGATGACCCACTACCTATTGATGATAGCTTTCCTGATGAACAATTGGCTATCATAAATGCTTCTCGTACTACTCCATGGTATGCTGATTATGCTAATTAAATTGTTGCTAAATTTATACCACCTAGTTTCACATACCAGCAAAAGAAAAAGTTTTTCTATGATTTAAGACATTACTTCTGGGATGACCCACACCTTTATAAAGAGGGAGTAGATGGTGTTATTAGATGTTGTGTACCTGAGCATGAATAGGAACAGATCCTATGCAAGTGTCACTCCGAGGCATATGGATGACATCATGCGGGAGATAGAACTACACATAAGGTATTGCAATCTGGTTTTTATTGGCCTACTCTCTTCAAAGATTCCCGTAAAGTTTGTCTTGTCTTGTGACGAATGTCAAAGAATTGGTAATATTAGTAGACGTCAAGAAATGCCTGTGAACTATTCACTTGTTATTGTACCATTTGATGTTTGGGGCATTGATTATATGGGACCTTTTCCTTCCTCTAATGGATATACACATATTTTAGTTGCTGTTGATTACGTTACTATGTGGGTAGAAGCTATTCCAACTAGTAGTGCTGATCATAACACCTCTACTAAGATGCTTAAAGAAGTTATTTTTCCGAGGTTTGGAGTCCATAGATACTTAATGACTGATGGTGGTTCACATTTTATTCATGGTTCTTTTCAAAAAATGCTTGCTAAGTATGATGTAAATCATAGAATTGCATCTCAATACCATCCACAGTCTAGTGCTCAGGTAGAATTGAGTAATAGAGAGATTAAATTAATTTTGCAAAAGACTATTAATAGATCTAGAAAGAATTGGTCCAAGAAACTTGATGATGCATTATGGGCTTATAGAACTGCATATAAGAATCCTATGGGTATGTCTCCATATAAAATGTTTTATGGAAAAGCATGTCAGTTACCTCTCGAACTAGAACATAAGGCATATTGGGCTATTAAAGAGCTCAATTATGATTTCAAACTTGCCGGTGATAAGATTCTATTTGACATTAGCTCACTTGATGAATGGAGAACCCAGGCCTATGAGAACGCCAAGCTGTTTAAAGTAAAAGTTAAAAGATGGCATGACAAAAGAATACAAAAGTGTGTGTTTCATGTAGGTGATTATGTTTTGCTATACAACTCTCGTTTAAGATTTTTTGCTGGAAAATTTCTGTCTAAATGGAAAGTTCCTTACGTTATCGAGGTGGTCTATCGTTCCGGTGCCATAAAAATCAACAACTTTGAAGGCACAAACCCGAAGGTGGTGAACGGTCAAAAAATCAAACATTATATCTCAGGTAATCCCATAAATGTTGAAACCAATGTTATTGACACCGTAACCATGGAGGAGTACATAAGGCACACTTTACAGAACATTTCAGACTACGAAAAGGAATAGGTATGTGCTACTGTAAGTAAACCGACTCGAAAACAGTTCTAATAGCAATTTTTATCCATCTTGGAATATTTAAGAAAATACAAAAATACGAAGTTTTCCGGAAAGGACACGAGCCATCCACGAGGGTGGAGGGCGCGCCCTACCCCCTGGCCGCGCCCCCTTCCTCGTGGACACCTCGTGTACCCTCCGGAATCTGTTTTCTTGCACGATACTTCTTTTGGTCGGTAAAATTTCATTATATAACCTCCCGAAGGTTTTGACCATCGTACCACGACAAAATCCTCTGCATTTGTTTCCAGCTATTTTTCTGACAGATCTAGACCACCATGACGTCTTCAAGCGCCCCCAAGGACAAGTTTTTCAAGAAGGTCATCAACCCCTACCTCGCGGAGGTGCTCCAACACCGTCAAACCATTGAGATGCGTGAGGCGGAGCTGCACATCCGTGATGTTGAGGGACCAAGGAGGACCGGAAGCATGGAGACAAGACTTGAAGCAATGGAGCAACAAGTTTTCAAGTGCCAAGGGATGGTGGAACGCAGACTCAACGCCAACCACATGATGATCACGGAGTTCACCAACAACCACAAGCTGGATGCCAAGAACATTGGGGAGAACATCTTCAAGCTTCACGAGAAAATCGAGCACCTCCAAGCCCAGATCTATGACCTGCAAAACCAAAACTGTGAGTATTATTATACATTCAAGAGGCTGTGTTTGGCTGCAGATTTGAGGACCCCGGAGACTCAATCATCCTTCTATGATGGTGAGCTTATGCCTTGGAAGATGGACGACAAGCCTACATCATCAACAACTCCATCATCACCACCCCCTAAGAAAGAGACATAAACACATGGGTATGGGCACTCCCCTTGGTAACTGCCAAGCTTAGGGGAGGTGCCTCGGTATCGTATCACCATCACACTCCTATCTTTATCGTTTTTCTTAGTTTGATCCTTTTGGTTATATCTTGATCTAGTAGAATAAAGTGTAGTATGATCTAGTTTTGAGTTTTTGTGTTGACCCCTATCTATGTAATCGAGTCCATGAGCTATATATAATAAAGATTTGTTTTGAGTCGAGGACTTTGCTATCTTGCTATGATCTTGAGGGAATAAAAGAAAGAATAAAAACAAAATAAAAAGATCATATTGATCTTATGGATAGTAATGACTTCATATATAAAGAGTATGATGAAAAAAAGTTGTTGAGAGTTGACAAACATAGTTTTGGTCATTGCTGCATTTAATAGGAAGTAATAAAGACAGAGAGGTCTTCACACGTAAATATACTATCTTGGACATATTTTATGATTGTGATCACTCATTAAAATATGACATGCTAAAAATTTGATGTTGGACAAGGAGGACAACGTAATGGGTTATGTTTTCTTATATACAAAATAAATTATATTGTCATGGATCATCCAACATGTTGAGATTGCCTTTCCCCCTCATGCTAGCCAAATCCTTTGCACCAAGTAGAGATACTACTTGTTCTTCCAAACATCCCTAAACCTACTTTTGCTATGAGAGTCACCATACCTACCTATGGATTGAGTAACATCCTCCAAGTAAGTTGTCATTGTTGCAAGCACTAAAAGTTGCTTTCTAAATATGTATGATCTATTAGTGTGGAGAAAATAAGCTTTATACGATCTTGTGATATGGAAGAAATAAAAGTGACGGACTGTATAATAAAGGTCACTATCACAAGTGGCAATATAAAGTGACGTTCTTTTGCATTAAGATTTTGTGCATCCAACCATAAAAGCACATGACAACCTCTACTTCCCTCTGCGAAGGGCCTATCTTTTATTTTTGTATTCTACCTTATACAAGAGTCATGGTGATCTTCACCTTTCCTTTTTACACTTTATCCTTTGGCAAGCACTATGTGTTGGAAAGATCCTGATATATATACCCAATTGGATGTAGGTTTTCATAAAGCATTATTGTTGACATTACCCTTGAGGTAAAAGGTTGGGAGGCAAAACTATAAGCCCCTATATTTCTCTGTGTCCGATTGAAACTTCATACCCATAGGTATCACATGAGTGTTAGCAATTGTGAAAGACTAAATGATAGTTGAGTATGTGGACTTGCTGAAAAGCTCTTATATTGACTCTTTCCGATGTTATGATAAATTGCAATTGCTTCAATGAATGAGATTATAGTTTGCTAGTTTTCAATGAAGTTTTTGATTCATGCTTGACGTTGTGAATGGATTGTTACTTTAGCATAAGAAATCACATGACAATATATATATTGCTGTTCCAAGAATGATCATGATGCCATCATGTCCGTATTTTATTTTATTGGCACCTCTATCTCTAAACATGTAGACATATTTTTCGATATCGGCTTCCGCTTGAGGACAAGCGAGGTCTAAGCTTGGGGGAGTTGATATGTCCATTTTTGCATCATGCTTTTATATCGATATTTATTACATTATGGGTTGTTACTACACATAATGTCACAATACTTACGCCTTTTCTCTCTTATTTTACAAGGTTTACATGAAGAGGGAGAATGTCGGCAGCTGGAATTCTGGGCTGGAAAAGGAGCAGATATTAGAGACATATTCCGCACAACTCCAAAAGTCCTGAAACTCCACAAAACTCAGTTTTGGAGTATATTAAAAATATTGGGCAAAGAAAGTACTAGAGGGGGGCCACCCACTGTCCACGAGGGTGGAGGGCGCGCCCTACCCCCTGGGCGCGCCCCCTACCACATGGGCCACCTGGCAGCCCCCCGATGCCCATCTTCTAGTATATGATGTCTTTTGCCCTAGAAAAAAATCATAAGGAAGATTTTGGGACGAAGCGCCGCCGTCTCGAGGCGGAACCTTGGCGGAACCAATCTAGGGCTCCAAAGGAGCTGTTCTGCCAGGGAAACATCCCTCCGGGAGGGGGAACTCGTCGCCATCATCATCACCATCGATCCTCTCATAGAGAGGGGGTCAATCTCCATCAACATCTTCACCAGCACCATCTCCTCTCAAACCCTAGTTCATCGCTTGTACCCGATCTTTGTCTCAAAACCTCAGATTGGTACCTGTGGGTTGCTAGTAGTGTTGATTACTCCTTGTAGTTGATGCTAGTTGATTTATTCAGTGGTAGATCATATGTTCTGATCCTTTATGCATATTAATACCCCTTTGATTATGAACATGAATATGATTTGTGAGTAGTTACGTTTGTTCCTGAGGACATGGGAGAAGTCTTGTTATAAGTAGTCATGTGAATTTGGTATTCGTTCAATATTCTGATGAGATGTATGTTGTCTTTCCTCTAGTGGTGTTATGTGAACGTCGACTACATGACACTTCACCATTATTTGGGCCTAGTGGAAGGCATTGGGAAGTAATAAGTAGATGATGGGTTGCTAGAGTGACAGAAGCTTAAACCCTAGTTTATGCGTTGCTTCGTAAGGTGCTGATTTGGATCCATATGTTTCATGCTATGGTTAGGTTTACCTTAATTCTTCTTTCGTAGTTGCAGATGCTTGCAAGAGAGGTTAATCATAAGTGGTATGCTTGTCCAAGGAAGGGCAGTACCCAAGCACCGGTCCACCCACATATCAAATTATCAAACTACCAAACGCGAACCATATGAGCATGATGAAAACTAGCTTGACGATAATTCCCATGTGTCCTCGGGAGCGCTTTGCTTTGTATAAGAGTTTGTACAGGCTTTTCCACCTTGCTGCACCCTTTTTACCTTTATTACTTGTTACCCGTTACGAATTACCTTATCACAAAACTATCTGTTACCGATAATTTCAGTGCTTGTAGAGAATACCTTACTTAAAAGCGCTTGTCATTTTCTTCTGCTCCTTGTTGGGTTTGACACTCTTACTTAGTGAAAGGAATACTATAGATCCCCTATACTTGTGGGTCATCAAACACAAAGGGGAAAACATAAGAGGAACACTCAAGGACAAGTCCAATCACACATGTGCTAGATCCAATCACACAAAGAGAGATACAAAGGTCCAAATCCAACACAAGAAGATACAAGAGGTAACTAGTTCATCCCAATCCTATGAGGAAAGAGGTCTTGATGATCCTATGATGGGGATGCTTCTCCAAGAGGAGGCCTTGATATCCACAAGAGGATCTTCTCCCTTAGGAGGTCATGATCTCCAAGAGGAGGAAGATGCGCAAAGCTCTCTCAATATCTTGCATATACTTTGCTATCCTCTATAATGAGCTAGGGGAAGAGTTTATATAGCCTAGGGACAAAATAAGAGGAACATGGGGGTACAAGGGTCATTTATCCCTAAATGCACGCAACCATATTCGTTGGAGTCCGGGCACCCGAGGTAAAGGGGTCTGGGAACCCGGAGGGGATGCAGAGAGAGATGGCCGGGCACCCCGATCGATCAGGGGGGCCGACTGTAGGTGGCCGTGCACCCGGGACCATCATGGCCGAGCACCCGGGGAGGGCCGTGGCCGTGCCAGGCCATGGCTGGAGGAAGGCCGGGCACCCGGGGGCTGGGGGCCAGGGCTCCCGGGGCGGCGAAGGGCAAAGCCCAGGTGTAGGTCGGGCACCCGGGGCGGCCAGGTGCTCCAGCCGGCTATAGGGAAGGGCCAGGCACCCGAGCTGCTGGTGGCCGGGCACCTGGGGTGGTCCGGGGTCTCCTTTGCTTCGTGCTTCGGCCGTCCTTCTTCCTTCTCTTCTTCCATGTGTGCTTGCATCTCCGTCCTCGCCTCTTCATAGTCATCTCCTTGGTACCTAAGAGTGCATGACATCTCCGTTTGAGGTAGGACCCAATTCACATGCGAATTCGAACAAAACTCGAAGAGGAAAGAGTTAACCTCGGCTTCGATGGCACGTGCATATGCTCTTTTCATTGGTTCTCTTCGTGCTTGTGGTGGTGCTGGGACATTATATTCATCACCGTGGGAAAGAGATGGCGTCGCCATGTAGAAGTGCACGACCACCAAACACTTATCATGTTGAAGCTTGAAATGGGCACTCTCCAATGTCGCATCGTCTTGTGATTCCTTTAAAAGGAGAAAGTACAACACACACTTGGAAAAAGAAATGTGGTTAGCATTAGTGCAAAACCAAGCATTCAAGAGGTGATTCACCAAACAAGTGTCGTCATCAGGCATAGCATATTGTATGACAAGGGATTGTGACATGTCATGTAAGCACATAAATTGAGAAAAATCAAGGACATCATGGAAACAAGCATGTAAATGTGAGGTAGCAATGAAAATATGTGTGTCAAGAGAATAATCATCTACCTCAAGCTCATAGCAAGCATGCATAAGGCACGCAAAAAAATGGTCTATCGTATGCATATGAAGCTTTCACAACACCAAGATAAATGAAGTGTCTAAAGTGCAAGACAATCCAAGCGTAACATGAATGGGGTGTAGTGAATATAGTGTGGCAGTCAACACAATAGAAAGGGCAATTGTTCACCATGTGTGAGGCAATCAAATCATTCAAGCTAGTAGTGCAAAGATGCATCATACTATAGGTAATCATGGCAATCATGTCATGTGTGCAAATAGTAGGCATAAGCAATGCACATGGCATATCGCAAACATGGAAATAACAAGCAATATCTCCACCAAGCTTGCAAATACACATATAAGTACAAGAATCAATCATCATGTGCAATGCAAAGCATGGGTCACAAATGCATGGCAAAGGCATAGGAATGAGCATAGCATGCAAAGTGAACATGGCAATATGAGCAAATGATACATAATAGACAAGAATACATAACCATGTGAGGGCCATGTAGAAAAGATGCACGAAGTCCTTGCACGAGTGGAACGGTGTGGAGTGTTATCCATAGGATCCCAAAGCATCATTGCTCTCAAGAGCTCATTTTGTTAACTCATGGGATTGTCAGGTTGATGAATGTTCATAAGTACCTACACAAAACAAAGGCAAAGGGAAATTTGTGTGTGCGTGGTATATGTACACATCATCCATTATGATGCATACATGCATGTGTTGGTTAGCATGAAATATCCAATGCTAAAATAAATGAGATACATGATATAGAAACATGTCATACATCATGAAAGGTCTGTTATTATGTATAGCATAATGGAGATTCAAATTGTATAATGCATCACTAGTAATATCTAGAGCATTGTTATGAGTCGTATGCATATGATGCACACAAGGAATGAAATCAAGAGATACACAATAATTTTCATGGCATGGCATATTAGATGAATTGCACAAATTTTGCAAAGGTAGCATAGCAATATCATCACAAGAGAAACACATACCAATAACCTTGATCTCGTCATCTATGCCCAAGTGCAAATGGGATTTATTTGAATGGGCCATGTATTGTTACTATGTTGAGATTGGAATGATGCAATATGGGAGACCTCACTCATAGCATATGAAAAGTTCAATGGATTGTCAAACATAATGTGGCCAATAGAATTTTCACAAGATATCCTATGGAGAGGAGCATCACAACTAGGCAACTCAACATGCTGATCATCATATTCATCATAAATTGGTAAGTCGGGACATGTGGAAGTCGCACTAGCATGAAGCATGGCAATAGGTGGATCAACATCATGCAAGCAATCAACGTCAAGAATGTCCACTAGTGGGACTAGAGCATCAGCTTCACCTATTTTACCTTTCTCGATCCACGCATGTGGTGTAGGTGAGGTGGCAAAGACCAAATGGTGGTCATCTTCATCTTTATGGAACCATGTGGGGGGTGCATCAAAGTCCACCATGGCCATCATCATGTCCAAAGGAAGGATGAAGTCGTCGAGGATCAGCGTGTCGTCATATATGGGACCTATAACCAAATGAGAAGACACAATAGAGATGGAGGTTAAGTTGTTAGAAATCGAAATGGCCTCAGATGCCCTATCAACTACCTCACTCTCTCTATGTGGTGGTGTCTCACTCACTCCCTCAAGGTAGGTGCACTCAATGCCACATATGGTGGAGTCACTCAAATAACTCAAGTGGCGGTGGTGGCTCTCCTCACATGGGAATTGGGGAAACTCGTCATATATGGGGCTAGTGGTGAAGGCACTCCCACTCTCAATATGATGGCATATGTCAACACCTTCCTCCGAGACCAAAGAGAAAGTCTCGTGAGCGGTCTTGTAGCTTGATCGGAGTATGCGTCCCATTGGGGTGCCATCTTCATGTTGTTGAAGATGTTCGTTTTTGCCGCCATGGTCGAAGGAGATGGCGCTTGCTCGATCGTCTTGTCACTGTCTTGTATGAGGCCCATATGATGTGGCACCTCATAGCTCTTTTCCATGAACGAAGGGAATTTCCCATGCTCTGCCATTTTCCTTGATGGGCTTTTAAAGATGATAGAGTCACCCTCTCTTGTAGGAGGTCGCCTTGTGGTTGAAGATGTCTATGTAGGCGAACTCACGGGAAGTAGGCGAAGATGTCGTACGTCCAAAGATGAACATGCCTTGATAACACTTGGTGAAGGTGCTGAAGTGGAGGTGGTAGCCGAAGCTTCCTCTTGGTGGTGTTGGTGTCGCTGTCTTCTCTTGTGCTCATGAAGGTTGGCCGTAGCTTGATGTAGAGCTTGTTGGGACTTGTAGGTTTGCGCTTGTCGAGCATATTCATGATGATGGTGTTGTTGTCGTCCTTGAGCTCATAGGAGATGTTGTTCGTCGTGGTCGTGCACATGATGCTTGGAGGTGACTTGCCCTTCATGACCATGTGGATCACGAATGTGATGATGGTTGCCATGGAGATGTGGACGTGGACGTGGAAGAATTGTGCTTGCATCAATTGGGCGCTTCGAAGAGTTGCTACTTGAGCGTCGCTGCCTTGAAGATGACAAAGGGAAAGAAGACTTGTAGTTGGCCACCATGGCTCCTACTTGATCCATGTGTTCGTCCAACTTCGTGTTGGTGAATGTCGATGGCAAGTTGCTCGATGCCTTGCATTGCTCGTTGTAGTCCGAAGATGGATGTTTTGGTGATGTAGTTGTTCGCACCATCGTTGTCGTGGAAGAACGGAGATGAAATTCCTTGCCTATCCATCACAAGACTCAGGTAAATGTGAGTGGAAGAAAGGAAAGAACTAGACAAATGTACCTTATCCAATGTTGAAGATGGATGAATGATCACTCAATAATGTAACAAGGAAATAGCACAATTGGTACCGGATCTTGTCAATTCTCACACCTACATAGGTAAAGCTTTTGGTGGGGCTCAGTGAGGATAGTGGCACAAAAATTTGATGCAAAATGTTAGCAAGAGTCAATAATGTTGGAAAGATTCACAAATTCGCAAGTGAAACAAGTAGACCAATAGCAATGGGTGGCACACGGAAACACACACACACACAGATAGATAAATGGGGTCGTGCAACCAAGGAGTGAGCACAAAATGTGGAATCCACGGAAAACGCTCGTGTTGCACAACTCTAGAGAGACGCTAGCATGATTGCTTTATAGGCAGATACGGCACTTGTGCACAACCTATGAGATGCCAAATGTAGCAATTTTCTATACCAAGTATGCTAAGTATTGAAGATGTTCCGCTGTTTCGCACACGATGATCCAAGATGATCAATATGGTAGTATGATATGCAATGTGGCGATGGTAGGGCTATTGCTTACAAGCTCTTTGTGTTTTCTCTTTTTGCTTAAAAGCTTTTTTTATATGGCCACTTATGCAAAATGCACAAAGCAAGATATCAATTGTGTATATACGGGAACAATCTTGTGACACAAGAGATGATATGATGATACCAAGATGATATGATATGTATGTAATGGAAGGTATGAATCACTAATGTGCACAAGTAACGTTTCTGACAATACTCAAATGGCTAGTCTCGATAGGCAAGTGATGCAAAATGGTTCGGGGTTAACAATACTATGGAAAGAAGAATGTACAATGATGGGATATCATGATATCAAGATGATATAGAGGTTACCGTTCTTGCTTACGGTTAGGTCGTCAAAATGGTGAAGGTGGTCGATGATGAATTCTTGACAAATTTGAGTGGCGATTTTGTCGATGTTGAACCGTTCCTAGTTAGCCGACACACCCTAGGAAATAGAAAAACCACAAACTCAAAATCTCAAAGGAAAATGTCAAATGGTGGTAGCGAAATGCGTTGGTGGTTCTGGAGTTAGCAATGCGGAAGTGGTGGTGGTAGTTGATGATGAAGCAACCATTCCTAAGTAGCCGAAACACCTTAGGAGACTCAAGTCACAACTCAAGAAACCACAAATGCTAAATGGAGCAAAATGGGTTAGGTTGCGGATAGCTATGGTGGTTTTGCGGATGATATGGTGGATGGCCTGGGCAAAGATGCCAAAATTTTGATGGAGTCAAATGATGTTGGAACCTCTCTAGATGGACGGAGGATGTCAATAGCTACTCAACGAGCTAAAGAATGTCAAAATCGGACTTCGGGAGTGAAAGTTATGGCCGAAACGGTTTTTGTTGGTGGGCTGATTCTGGGTGGTGCGGGTGCCCGGGGGTCGGAGGTGCGGGCACCCGGGGTGGTCAGCGGGGTTGGGTAGAAAAATTGGCCCGGGGGTCCGGGTGCCCAGGGGGGATGGGTGCGGGCACCCGGGGTGGTCAGCGGGTTTGGGCGGAACTTGCCCGTGGGTCACAGATTTGGGCGGAAATTTGTGAAAAAAATGGAAAAATTATTGGATTTCATGGTGGGAAAGGTGGAGATGGATGGGTGGAGGCTATATCCACTTGAAGCCAAGCAAATCCATGGATCAAATTCATCAAAACATCATCAAACCAACAAATCACAAAAAAGTTTTGGGGCTATTCTTTGTGGGGAATTTTCGAAATCGGGGAAGAACACAACAAAATTAGGCTAGGGAACAAGAAGAGGGGCTCCAATTTCGTGAGAAACCTGGCTCTGATACCAAGATGATGTAAGGTGAGACCCAAAGTGGAGATTTTTCACAAATTGGAGGGGAAATCCCCAAGAACAAGAGGACACAAAAGGGAGAACACAAGAGGAACACTCAAGGACAAGTCCAATCACACAAAGAGATATACAAAGGTCGAAATCCAACACAAGAAGATACAAGAGGTAACTAGTTCATTCCAATCCTATGAGGAAAGAGGTCTTGATGATCCTATGATGGATCCTTCTCCAAGAGGAGGCCTTGATATCCACCAGAGCATCTTCTCCCTTAGGAGGTCATGATGTCCAAGAGGAGGAAGATGAGCAAAGCTCTCTCAATATCTCACATATACTTTGCTATCCTCTATAATGAGCTAGGGTAAGAGTTCATATAGGCAAGAGACGAAATAAGAGGAAAACGGGTGGGGGGTACAAGGGTCATTTAGCTCTAAATGCACGCAAGCAATTCGGTGGAGTCCGAGAACCCGGGGTAAAGGGGTTCGGGCACCCGGAGGGGATGCAGAGAGAGATGGTCGGGTACCCGGGGGCCAAAGGTCAGGCACCCGGACCGGTCAGGGGGCTGGCTGTAGGTGGCCGGGCACCCGGTCCCATCATGGCCGGGCGCCCAGGGAGGGCCGTGGCGGCGCCAGGTGTCGGGGAAACTGATCCACGAACACCTATGGGGACGGCGGACCGGGCCCCTTTCGGTTCGGCGGGGGGCGGAGGTCGCACGAAGAGCAGATCGAGGCGAAGCACATGAGCAGTTTACCCAGCTTCGGAGCTCTCCGGAGAGATAACACTCCTACTGCTGCTTGTCTGATTGTATTGTGTTCTTGCTCGGGAGCGCTGAGTGTTACAGTACACGTGAGCAGCTAACGAGACCGAGCGAGAGTGTTTTCTGGCTTCGAACTGAGCCGAACCCCCTTTACGTTGTGCATGGGCCTCCTTTTATATGCTCAAGGGGTCACCGACAGGTGGCAACGTAAACAAGGGTAAAAATGTAAAAAGAGAGGTGGTTGGTACAGCTACCTGTACAGTGTATCCTACCTAACCCCGACGGCAGGGGACAAAGGCATTAAATGCCCGTCTGCGTCGCCCAAACAGCGTAAAAAGGGACCGTCAGGGGCGCCATCGGTTGCCACGACGGCAATCTTGTCAGCATCGCATGCCACCGCGCACCGCTGGCTGCACAGCCTTTCGCCACGCGCGCCTGGAAAGGCCCCAGGGCGACATGTTGGTGGATGTGCTGGAGCGTGGGTACAGGGTGGCCGCTTGCCGCGGCAAGCGCCTTGCCGCGGTCGTTGTCTTGTCGCGTCCGGAAGCTTGTCGCTCACCAGGCCTTGCTGGGACGCGTGGCGCGTCGCGGCAAGTTCCTTGAGATGCCTTGGTTGGCCTTCCCGGCAAGCTCCTCTTGTCGGGGCCTTGTCTCCTTGGCTTGAATACTTTGTTCTTGAATGGCTACAGAGGAACCACGAAGGACCCTGGCGGTCATCCGGCAAGCCTTGCCGCGGGGCGCTGCAACTGCCCGTGCACAAGTTCGGGATACTAGGGTACCCCTACTCTAGTACACCGACAGGAGCCCCCGGGCCTGGGCCACACACGGTGCCGAGCGCTGTTGGGCCAGGCCCAAAACAGGGCATGGGCACACGCGGCCTGGATTATGCCGTAACTTACTCCGTATCCACTGCGCCCTCCCCTAACGGCACGCATTGAATGCGGCGTCGTGGGAGAGATCGTGGGTGGTTTCTTTATTCGGAAGGGCGAAACGTCCGCCCCCTCCCTCTTTATAAGCAGGGGAAACAGGGGCAGTTTGCCCACTCCACCAGTTGCTACTCCAGTTTCGGAAATCTCCGCCATTCCCTTCCTTCTTCTCAAAGCCGAAAGAGAGCAGCGCTCTGCCCCCCATTGCTACCAGCATCACCAACACCGCCGATCTCCCCCACCACCTCTGCCGTGGCTCCAAAGGCCGACAAGAGGAAGGGCGTGAGGTCGGCCGAGGTGCAGCGGCTCGCGGCGCTGTGGAAGGAGCGGGCCATCTTCCCCCCTCAGCTTGATGCAAAGGAGCTGAGGGAGTACTACTACCTCTTCTGGTCGACGGAGACGCGAGCGCATCCGCGCACGAGGGTACTCCCTGCCACTGCTTCGAGACTGGCTCCGACCGGGTATCCCTTCTTCGCGCTATTCTTCTACTGCGGGCTCTGCCCGCCCTTTTCTGAATTCTTTTGTGATATTATGAACACCTACGGGTTCCGCCTCCTTGACTTCACCCCCAACGCCGTTCTGACCATGGCAGTTTTCGCACATCTGTGCGAAAACTTTGTCGGAGTCCACCCAAATGTAGCCTCTTCCGCCATTTCTTTATGCTCCGGGTTGAGAGAGGAGAGCCCCTTGCCGACGGGATTGCTTGGATCTCGAGAGTCGGCAAGAAGGAAGCATATCTGGAGGGTGAGCTTCGCAGCAAGTGGCAGGAGTGGAGAGCAGAGTGGTGCTGGATCGTCGAGGAGAATCCGCAGCCGTTTACTGCCCTGCGACAAGCCCCAATAGCGCGCGGCAATGATTGGAGCAATGTGGCCCCGGAAGACGGCAGGCTTAAAATTGCCATCACCCGGATCCTTCGCCTCAGGCTTGCCGGGCTCACCGTAGGTGCTGTCGGTGCAAATTTCCTTCGCCGCTGCATCGCCCCTTGCAGGAGAGGGGGAGACCCGCCTGGGAGTTCAAGAACTCGGCGGATATCATGAGGCTGCGCCCGGGCCTCAACTTCAATTTCACCGTCCTGGAGCTGGATGCGATGCTCCTGGAGTTGTTCAAACGCGATCCCCAGCACCCCTTCACGCTGTCGAGGAGCGTTGTTCCGCTGTGCAACAATTCTTTGCTCGATCGGATCCGCGCAATGATGCCATTGTGCGACTCGCATGGAATCGCTCCAACTTGGCAAGAACCTGCGGATGACGTCGTGCGGGCGTTCTTTGACGACTTGGTAGAAGTGCCAGTCCGCGCTGACGAGCAGAAGAGGCTCACCCGCGACACCACTGATGATGACATGCAGCGCATTGCCACCAGGCTGGAAGAGGTGGCGGCAGCAATTGCCGCGGGCGAGTTTGGGTTCACCATGGAGGAGGCAGAGGCAGCAGAGGCGGCAAGCGTTGCCAAGCGCGAGGAGTTTGCCGACAAGGAAGACCTTGCTGGCCCTGAAGCTGAGCCGAGCGAGCCCGGCGAGGAAGAGCCTGAACCTTCAGACAGCTTGCCGTAGGCGGAGCCCCCGGCCCCGGCAAGGAGGTGTCTCCGCAAGGCCGGGGACGCAGCGGGGTGGCAGACGAGCCAACAGCCGCCGAGCCGTGCGACATGCTCCACCGCGGCAAGCACTATTGCCACGGGAGCGCCTCAGGCTGCTGTGGCAACTGGAGCGGGATCTTCCCGGTCCACCGCCACTGCTCCTGCCAAGCGGACAAGGGAGCCTACTCCTCCGCCTCGTCGCACCGAAGGGGAGCCGGACTTCGATCTCTCCACGCTCAGCTCCGATGATGAAGAAGAAGAGTAAGTTTCTTTGTTATTGTAGTTCTTCAATCTTGTTGCTTTCGTCTTGTATCTGACTTGCTTCAATCTGAACCCATTCCTTTTCAGGACGCTGGCCTAGAGAGCGGCCAAGAGAGCCAAGGCCTCGGTAATTGTCATCGAGGATGATCCCACCGTGTCAGCAGGGGGTGCGTCTGAGACCACCTTGACGGACCCGGCAACTACTCCACAAAGTAGCCCCCAGCGCAGCCCCCAGCGTAAGTTTATAGTTTACTTTCTGCTGTCAGGCGCGCATGGGTGCTCTTTTCTCTACTTATATCTTGACTGCTGATTTGTGTAGGAGCAGAACAACCTCACCAGGAGTGCCCGGAAGCTGCTCCCGAAGTGCCATCTGCTTCGACTACGCCGCCAAGGGAGGAGTCCCGGCAAGGGAGCGCTCTCCGGCAAGGGAGAACTCTCCGGCAAGGGACAGTTCTCCGGCAAGGGATGGCACCAGTGATCCTCCGGTGGTTGAGACCACGACCGCAGATCCTTGCACAGGTAATCCACTTGCTTAAGAACTTCCCTTAGGTTCTTCTTCTTCTGGTTTTCTTCTTGCATATTTGCTTGACTTTTCTCCCCTTTCCGTTTGTCAGATCCACCTGCCGCGGAGCCGATGGAGACTGAGGACGCCGGCGAGGAGGGCGCGCGTGGCAGTGCCGACGACGCCGTCGCCACCGAAGGAGAGGCCGGCGTTGATGAGCCCGTCGGCAAAGAGGCTGCTGAAGCTGCCGCCACAGAAGCTGGCGAGGGATCCGGCGATCGCACTGACGGCCCCGAGGCCGCAGGAGCGCCTGGCGCTACACCGACCGCCGATCCCTCCGCTGCTGCTGTAGAGCCAGGCTCCGAAGACCGTAGCCCGGCGCCTACCTGAAGGCCGGCGATGGAATCTTCATCAAGCTTCCCTGGGCGTCAAGCTCCAGGGCGCCGGTCGAGGGAGAAATCCTGGACGGAGAGGTGCTTGCCTCCGCCGGGCTGACGCTGGTTGATGTGCCAGGCAGCAGCGACGAGCCTGAAGAGGAGCGACTGCTGCGGAAGCTGACGTCGCTCTACCGTGCCCGACAAGCCAAGCTGGCCTCCCGAGAAGCGCTAGTCGCGAAGGCAGGAGTTGACATTGAGAAGCGCACGGAGGAGCTCTGGGGCCTTAGGCAGGAATCTCTCCGGTCCTTGGCGGAGGAACGGGAGCAACTTCTCGAGGAGCGGAAAGCCTTCCTCCTCTAGAAGGCTGAAGCTGAAGAGAAGCAACGGCTTGTCGCCGAAAGCTTGTTTGCGCAGGAAGGAGAGTTGGCGCAGCGCAAGGTCAATCTTGACAGCCACGAGGAGGATCTTCCCACGCGCGAGCAAGCGATTGGCGGGGCCCTCAAGGAAGCAAAGGACGCTGCCGCAGCTGCTGAGGCCGCCAAGAACGAGCTGGAGACGAAGGTGGCGCAGCTGGAGGCAGATCTCAAGGCGAGCGGCGAGGAGCTTGCCGAGCTCAAGCGTGAGCGTGAGAAGGACGCTGCCGCTCATGGTGAGCTGCATGGTCTCCTCGCTGAGAGGGGCAAGGAGCTCAGCGCCGCCAAGGATTCCAATGCTGACCTGGAGTTGAAGCTGGCCACCTTGACTCAGACGCTGGACGGCGCCAGGGAGCGGGAGGTGACCTTGTCGGAGAAGATCAAGGCCGACGAGACGCTGCTAGCGAATGCTGCTGCCGCCCATGACGCCTTCAAGGAGACGGTGGAGCACTGGACTGAGGGTCTTGTGGATCTTGCCGCCGCCATCGATGGGGAGCTGGTGCAGCTGGGGATGGAGGAGCTCGGGTACTCCTCCGACGAGCACCTCCAACCCAGCGCCAAGCTCAGTTTGTTCTTCAAAGGCGTGGCGACGGGCCTCCAACGACTCCGGGAGAAGATCCCAAAGCAGCTGGCTGACGAGTCACGCAAGATCTGCGCAGGAGCTCTCCAGAAGGTGCTGATGAAGGTGGCCTTCCACAACCCAGGCCTCAACTTCACCAATGTCCTCAAGTCCCTGCCGCCGGACGCTGATTTGGAAGCGCTCAAGGCCCTTGTCGCACCCATGGTGGACAAGGTGAGCGGGATCAAGAGGGTTGAGGGCGATCGCGTAGACTAGGCCGCCCGTTTTATCTTTTTCCTTGTCGCTGCTGGTCATGTCATGGGAACAATCTGTTAGAGCTGCGACAAGTTATCTTGCAATATAACTCTATTTCTGGTATCGATTGCTACGTTATTTCCTTTACTAGATTCCTTTCTTTGTATGTTTTTACCCTACGCTTTTAGGGAACTTGTCGGCGCAGGCACCTGAGCCGCGAGCGCTGAGTGCGGGACGTCAGCAGCCTGCTAGCGGTGCCGCTTCCGACAAGAAACCTTGTCGCGACTAGTTGCAGCACACTTAAGTTGTTGAGCGGACTCGAAACAAAGTAAGGGCGCAACTAGCTACGAGTTGGTTCCTCCGCGCACAGGTTTTCCATACAAAGCACGGTCGTTCGAGGTAAATAACTTAAAAATTAAAACTAATTGCTCAAACTTTGGGAACTTAGCTTTTCTGTCGTTTGCTTTCCGGCAAGGCGAAACTTCCTTGAACGACGCCTGGTCCACACCATTATCTTCTCCTTCCCCCCGGCAAACTTGTGTGCGAGGGAACCTTCCTTTCCTTTTGAGAAAAAGAAAGAAGAGAAAATAAAGATATGGAGCCTTATGGCTCGTTATTGCTTACCGGAGGTAGGTGCTGCACAAAGTGTCAGATAATGCATGCAAGTAAGAATATAATGCATGAAATTGACAAGATGTGCGGAACACATGAGCTTTACTTATGCACGGGATCTGCGCCCGGCTTTGTACAAAGGATTACATGCAACATCGGCAAGACTTGTACAAAAGGTGGTTGCCGGAACAGGTTCCGGCAACCGCGCCCTACGGGTAAAACTTACGAAGATGCTCAATGTTCCAGGAGTTGCTCACCGGAATGCCATCTTCGGTCTCAAGGCGGACAGCGCCGGGCCTAGTGACTCGTTTCACCCGGTAAGGGCCTTCCCACTTCGGCGTCAACTTGTTGGAATTCTTGGCGGACTGAACGCGCCTAAGAACAAGGTCGCCTTCCTCGAAACTTCTGGCATTAACTTTGCGGCTATGGTAGCGGCGCAAAGCTTGCTGGTATCGAGCAGCTCGTACAGCAGCCTGAAGACGATCTTCCTCAAGGAGCAGCGCGTCATCTTGCCGCAGCTGCTCTTGCTCAAGCTCATCATAAGCGAGCACTCGAGGTGATCCGTATACGAGTTCCGTGGGGAGAACTGCCTCTGCTCCATATACTAGAGCGAAAGGTGTCTGGCCAGTGGCTCGATTTGGCGTCGTTCTGATCGACCAAAGAACCACCGGCAGCTCCTCGATCCAGTTCCTTCCGCACTTGCGCAGCCTATCGAAAGTTCTGGTCTTGAGCCCGCGCAGCACTTCAGCGTTTGCCCTTTCTGCTTGACCGTTGCTTCTCGGATGAGCAACAGAAGCAAAGCAGACCTTGGCGCCAAGATCTTGGACGTACTGCATGAAGGTGCGGCTCGTGAATTGCGTGCCGTTGTCGGTGATGATCCTGTTAGGGATCCCGAAACGGCAAACAATTGACCTGAAGAACTTGACTGCTGACTGTGCTGTCACCTTCCTCACTGGTTCCACTTCCGGCCACTTTGTGAACTTGTCGATTGCAACGTACAAGTACTCAAAGCCCCCGACAGCTCGGGGAAAGGGGCCGAGGATGTCGAGCCCCCAGACCGAAAATGGCCAGGATAAAGGGATCGTCTGGAGAGCTTGAGCTGGCTGATGTATCTGTTTGGAATGGAACTGGCACGCTTCACACTTGGTTACTTGTGCAGTTGCATCCTGGAGGGCTGTTGGCCAAAAGAAACCTTGCCGGAAAGCTTTGCCGGCAAGTGCTCTTGCGCCAATGTGGTGACCACATATGCCTCCATGTATCTCTGCCAACAGCTTTTGTCCGTCTTCCCAATGCATACACTTCAATTTCACACCGTTGAGTCTTCTTCTGTACAGTGTGTTGTCGACAAACTGGTACATACTTGACTACCGGGCTACTCTTTCCGCTTCTTCTTGTTCTTCGGGAAGTTCTCCTGTCTGAAGGAAATGGACAATCTGCTGTGCCCATGCTGGAGCTTGCGGCTCGACAACAAGGACTAAAGGCACATCTGCTGCTGCGGGAACATCCGCTTCTACGGCGAGAACCTGAGGCTCAGCCGGAGCTTGATGTTCCCCGGCAAGCTTGCCGGAGCAAAACTTGTCGGGAGCGTCTGCTTCAACGGAACAAACCGTAAGGCTTGCCGGAGCAGACTGCTCCTCAGCACTCTTGGTGTTGATCTTGGGGACCTTCTTGGCGGCGGCTTCGGGGAGCTCTGCCGGAAAATAGTCACCAGAAATCAACTTCCTCTTCTTGCTCTGTCCAGTTGATGGTGTCACAGATGGTTGAGTCAGCTTGAGCACAAAGATCCCTGGTTCCACAGGTAACTTGAGTGCAGCGCACTTCGACAGGCCATCAGCAATGTTGTTCTGAGCTCTCGGAACATGCTCCATTTGTAGGCCGTCAAAGTGCTCTTCTAGCTTTCTCACTTCATCAACGTAAGCTTCCATCAACGGACTCTGATAATTCTTGTTCACTTGGCGGACGACAAGCTGTGAGTCACCCCTGACAATGAGCTTCTTGATCCCAAGGTCTGCTGCGATCCTGAGACCGGCAAGCAAACCTTCATACTCTGCAGTATTGTTCGTTGCTTGCTCCTTGGGAAAGTGCATCTGGACTACGTACTTGAGGTGCTCTCCGGTGGGTGCGACAAGCAGCACGCCCGCACCGGCGCCTTGCAGCGAGAAGGCACCATCAAAGTACATCAGCCACTCTTTGCTTGCTTCCTTGACGGGGATGCTCATTTCTGGAATTTCTTCATCTTGTGTTGGCGTCCATTCTGCTATGAACTCTGCCAATGCTCTGCTTTGGATAGTTGAAGTGCTCTCAAACTTGAGGCCAAAGCTCGACAGTTCCAGTGCCCACTCGACAATCCTGCCTGTTGCTTCTGGATTTTGCAGTATCCTCTTCAGCGGAAAACGAGTGACGACTGTGATCTCATGTGCTTGAAAGTAATGGTGCAGCTTTCTTGAGGCCATGAGAAGGCCGAAAAGCAACTTCTGCACACCAGAGTACCTTGACCTAGCTCCCCGCAGAAGGGAACTGACGAAGTAAACTGGGCGCTGCACCATCCTTTTCTGCATCTTCTCACACTCCTGCGCAGATCCATTCTTGTCGGGACCAGAGCTTGCCGGCGAAGCCCCCTGCTTGTCGCTGGATGCATCTGCCGTGGTTGCTGGCTCATCATCTGCCTCCCTCTCCGCCACTAACGCAGCACTAACCACTTGATTGGTTGCCGCTATATATAGCAGCAACTTCTCTTGTGGCTTAGGTGCGACAAGTGTTGGAGTGGAGGACAGGTATCTCTTCAAGTCCTGCAGCGCAGCCTCCGCCTCTGGAGTCCATTTCATTGGACCTGCCTTTTTCAATATTTTGAAAAATGGCAGGGCGCGCTCAGCAGATCTAGAGATAAACCTGCTGAGAGCAGCCACGCAACCGGCAAGCCTTCGAACATCCTTGACGCGCTTTGGTGCTTCAATCTGCTCAATGGCCTTGATCTTGTCGGGGTTGGCTTCAATTCCCCGCTGAGACACGAAGAACCCGAGAAGCTTGCCGGAGGGGACTCCAAACACACACTTCTCGGGGTTCAGCTTGAGGTTGATCTTGCGCAGATTTGCAAATGTTTCTTCTAAATCTTGAATCAGGGTCTCCCTGTCCTTGCTCTTGATCACTATGTCATCCATGTAGGCTTCCACATTTCTGTGCATTTGCGGCTCAAAATCTTGGTGGACTACCCTTGCGAATGTTGAACCGGCATTCTTCAAACCGAAAGGCATCCGTGCGAAATAGTACATGCCACACGGGGTGATGAAAGCGGTCTTTTCCTCATCCTCTTCTGCCATGAAGATCTGATGGTATCCTGAGTATGCATCAAGAAATGAAAGCAAGTCACATCCAGCCATGGAGTCAACAATCTGATCGATGCACGGCAAGGGAAATGGGTCTTTGGGACAAGCTTTATTGACATCGGTGAAGTCGATACAAAGTCTCCATTTTTCGTTAGCCTTGCGCACGACTATAGGATTGGCCAACCACGTAGGATGGAGCACTCCTCTGACAAGGCCTGCTGCTTCCAATTTCTTGATTTCTTCTGCGATGAATTCTTGGCGCTCCACTGCCTGCTTCCTGACTTTCTGCTTGACGGGCCGTGCATGAGGACAGACGGCCAGGTGGTGCTCGATTACTTTCCTGGGAACACCGGGGATGTCAGACGGTTTCCATGCAAACACGTCGACATTCGCCCGCAGGAAAGCAACGAGCGCGCTTTCCTATTTAGGGCCGAGAGTGGCACTGATGGTGAATGTACCACCAGTGCCGTCCTCCTTGGCGGACACCTTCTTGGTCTCTGGTGGAGCTGCCATTGCCTTCTTACACTTGCCGGTGGAGCTCGATGGTGCGTCCTCGACGGTAGCGCAGCACTCCGAAGAGGTGCGCTTGCCGGAGTGGGCATCAGAACTCTTGCCGGACTTGGTCTTCTTCTTCCCCTCGGGAGCTTCAGCGGCAAGTGTTTTGCAATCTGTTGCGGCTGCTACTTCCCGGTAGATCTTGTCGGTGCAGATAAGAGCATCCTTCTTGTCGCCAGGGACAGAGATGACACTTATCGGGCCTGGCATCTTCAGTACGTTGTATGCATAGTGAGAGGCTGCCATGAATTTGGCGAGTGCTGGACGGCCGAGTATCCCATTGTAAGGCAATGGAAAATCAGCAACGTCAAAAGTGACCCTCTCAGTCCTGAAGTTCAGCTCGCTGCCAAACGTCACTGGCAACGTGATCTTTCCGTTTGGCTTGCTCCTTCCCGGATTGATTCCTTGAAATGTGCCGGTCTCTTCGAGCTCGCTGTCGGGGATCTGGAGTTTCTGGAGTACCAGAGAGGAAATCAGGTTCAAGCCGGCCCCACCGTCAACTAGCATCTTAGTGACCTTGAGGTTGCAGATAGTTGGTGAAACCAACATCGGCAAGCACCCGACCGCAGTTATGCAATCAGGGTGGTCCTCAATATCAAAGATGATTGGTGTGCTGGACCATTTCAGAGGCTTGCGTGACTCGACGGGTGGTTCTACTGCATTGGCTTCCCGCACCCATTGCTTGAGCTGGCGGTGTGAAGTATGCAGAGAAGCACCGCCGTCAACGCACAGGATCTCTGTGGCTTTCTGGAACTCCTGCTCATCGGTCTCCTCATCATCCATGTCTTCGTCGTCATCATCGTCTTCATCCTTGTCGCGGCCGCGAGGAGGTCTGTCTCCTTGCCGCTTCTTGGCATTGCCGTGGCGTCCTCCTCGGCCGGGACGTTTCTTGCTAGCTCCTCCAGCACCTTCCTGGGCCTTCTCCTTGTCGCGTCACTTGTATTCAGCCTTCTGCTGCTCAACAAGCTGCTCGATCTTCTTGCAGCTCTGGAGATCATGGCCCTTAGTGCGGTGGATCTTGCAATACTGCTTGTAGTTGCCGTCCTGCTTGTCGGCGACCGCCGCAGCCTCTGCGGCGATCTCCTTGACGGAGCCACCAGCTTTGGCTTTGTTGGTGCCACCTCCATTGCCGGACTGCTCAACAACTAGCACCTCTTTACCTTTCTTCTTCCTGTTGTTCCGCCGCTGGTTTTTCCTTGCCGGGACAGTCTCCTCACTATCAGATCCTCCTGCTCCTGCATTTTCTCCGGGAAGTCTCCTCCCTTCCTCAGCACGCGCACACTTGTCGGCCAGGGCATATAGCTCACTGACGTCTCTGATCTTGCACATCGCCATTTCTTCCCGCATCCTGCGGTTCCGCACGTTCTGATGGAACACGCTGATTACCGCGGCAGGGTGGACGTCTCGGATGTTGTGCTGCACGTTGCTGAATCTCTAAATGTACTTGCGCAGAGGCTCTCCTTCCTTTTGGGCGAGCAGATGAAGGTCGCTTTCTTGGCCATGAGGCTTGTGGCCGCCTGTAAAGGCGCCGACAAACTGATGGCAAAGATCTGCCCAAGAGGATATGGAGTTGTCCGGCAAGTGCATGAGCCAGGATCTGACGTTGGGCTTGAGCACCAGTGGGAAGTAGTTGGCAAGGATCTTGTCGTCCCGTCCCCCAGCAGCTTGCACCGCAATGGTGTAGATGCTGAGGAACTCCGACGGATGCGTCCTGCCGTCATACTTCTCTGGTACATCTGGCTTGAAACTCTTCTTGCTGGGCCACTGGACTTGCCGCAGCTCATGAGTGAACGCAGGGCAACCTACCGCGTACGGCAAATCGCCTGGTTCCCCTGGCGCATGCATGTCGACAGAGGGCCCAGCGCGCTGGTCTGATTGACGCCGCACTTCTCTTCGGCGCTCGATACGAGTTCGAGCGTCTTCTTGCTGTCGATCGTGAAGAACTTGGCGCTGATCGCGACGAGCTCGTGGATCCGACGATGCGGTGGAGTCGCTGTCGAGGTGGACCCGGCGAGTCGGCGATCTTGGCCTTCGGGGTGGAGAGTGCATGGTGGTTGCACCCCCACCGGTTTCGTCGCCACCGGCTCGCGTCTGGCAGCCCTGCCGCGGCAGCGATGTACTCGGCTGCCGCGGAGTGTCGCCGTTGGCGTAGCCGATGAGACTCTGAATGGTGGCCCTCCATTCGTCGATCTTGTCTGACGTCGGAGGGTAATCCAGGAGCAGTTGAGCTCGCGCCAAAGCTTCTGCTGGAGTGGTGGGCGGCAGTGGCGGACGGCGCGAGGAGCGGGATATGCTCGGACTTCTAACTATGTTAGAAGGAGCAGTATCCCGTCCGGGCGACCGTGTCTCGCTCGTGCCGGCACGTTGGCGTGCATGCTGGTCTTGAGCGCCCCGGGATCCACCAGCTTGATCTTGGTCCAACAAACGTATGGTACTACGAATACCATGACGCTGTCGGTCCTGCGCCTCCTGAGATGGCGCGGTACGTGCACGGACGCCGAGGTCTGCGCAGCCTTGCCCTTGGACCTGGCAGCGTCGTGAGCTCCCTCGTCGGCGTCCGTTCTTCCGCCGGCGTCTACTCCACCACTCGTTTGCTCCAGTAGTGGTGGGATCGACGCAGACGGAACATCTGCCGCCGACGCCTTCTTCTTCGGTGGCATGTCGATGAAGAAAATGGAGATCTAGCTCGTGTGAACGCCGGATCAGGTTCACGCAATCTCGACGCCCCCTACCTGGCGCACCAAAGATGTCGGGGAAACTGATCCACGAACACCTATGGGGCCGGCGGACCGGGCCCCTTTCGGTTCGGCGGGGGGCGGAGGTTGCACGAAGAGCAGATCGAGGCTAAGCACACGAGCAGTTTACCCAGCTTCGGAGCTCTCCGGAGAGATAACACTCCTACTGCTGCTTGTCTGATTGTATTGTGTTCTTGCTCGGGAGCGCTGAGTGTTACAGTACACGTGAGCAGCTCACGAGACTGAGCGAGAGTGTTTTCTAGCTTCGAACTGAGCCGAACCCCCATTACATTGCGCATGGGCCTCCTTTTATATGCTCAAGGGGTCACCGACAGGTGGCAACGTAAACAAGGGTAAAAATGTAAAAAGAGAGGTGGTTGGTACAGCTACCTGTACAGTGTATCCTACCTAACCCTGATGGCAGGGGACAAAGGCATTAAATGCTCGTCTGCGTCGCCCAAACAGTGTAAAAAGGGACCGTCAGGGGCGCCATCGCATGCCACGACGGCAATCTTGTCAGCATCGCATGCCACCGCGCACCGCTGGCTGCACAGCCTTCCGCCACGCACGCCTGGAAAGGCCCTAGGGAGACACGTTGGTGGATGTGCTGGAGCGTGGGTACAGGGTGGCCTCTTGCCGCAGTCGTTGTCTTGTCGCGTCCGGAAGCTTGTCGCTCACCAGGCCTTGCCAGGACGCGTGGCGCGTCGCGGCAAGTTCCTTGAGATGCCTTGGTTGGCCTTCCCGGCAAGCTCCTCTTCCCGGGGCCTTGTCTCCTTGGCTTGAATACTTTGTTCTTGAATGGCTCCAGAGGAACCACGAAGGACCTTGGCGGTCATCCGGCAAGCCTTGCCGCGGGGCGCTACAATTGCCCGTGCACAAGTTTGGGATACTAGGGTACCCCTACTCTAGTACACCGACACCAGGTCGTGGCTGGAGGGAGGCCGAGCACCCAGGGACTGCAGGCCCGGGCACCCGGGGCGGCAGATGGCAAAGCCTAGGTGGAGGCCGGGCACCCGGGGCCTTGTTGGTTGGGCACCTAGGGTGGCCAGGTGCTCCAGCCGGTAGTAGGGAAGGTCCAGGCACCCAGGTTGCTGGTGGCCAGGCACCCGGGGTGGTCCGGGGCCTCCTTTTCTTCGCGCTTCGGCCGTCCTTCTTCCTTTTCTTGTTCCATGTGTGCTTGCTTCTCCATCCCCACCTCTTCACGGTCATCTCCTTGGTACCTAAGAATTGATAACATCTCCGTTTGAGGTAGGACCCGATTCACATGCGAATTCGAACGAAACTCAAAGAGGAAAGAGTTAACCTCGGTTTGGACGGCACGTGCATGTGCTATTGTCATTGGTTCTCTTCGTGCTTGTGGTGGTGATGGGATGTCCGTGGGGATGAGCGAGGGATGATCCGCATCACAAGTGTGCATGAGAGTTTCAGAATGAATGGAGTAGATACATTTGTTGGTAACAAGTTCACAAAATGGTATGATGAAATGATAGTGCAATTCTACTCCACAACCCACTTCTATCCTGATGGAAAGATTCTGTGGATGACAGAGGAATAAGATATCAACCAACAATCTCAGAGTGGGCGAAGTTAATCAATGTGCCTAAGGAAGAGGAGAATGATATTGATGCGTATGCTAAGCCTAAGAAGGATGACAACTCCATGGCTAACATGTACAAGCCAATTCCTGATAAAGCCTTGGAGACTCACTAGCTTGGATCTATATACTACCTGCTTGCTAGTTTGACCTCCATCAACACTATATTGAGGCACACTCTATTGCTTAAGTCAGGAGATCATAGAATGATCCGTAGTCACTCCATCAACTTTCTTCACTTGTTTGATGTTCCTTAGAAGTTCAAGGTGACGAGCCTAATTGTAGAGACTGTCAAGAGAACAACTGCTGATCATAAAAGATCTTGTGGATATGCCCCTCACATTTAGACTTTGATCAACTCCAAGATGGAAACTAGGACATATCTACTAGATAGTGAGCATTTACCCCTCAGGCCAGACTTTGAGGACAACGAGGTTGTCATGGATGCTTCCAATCCTACTTGTGCTGAAGCCGAGGAGAAGATAGAGAAAGCAAAGGCTACAAAAGCAACAAAGGTAGCATGTGCACCAGATGCTTCCATAGTGCTACTCTAGACCAAGCAAGATCAACTCAATTATCTGCTTGAGGCTACCGTGAGAACTGAGAAGAGCTTGGCCACCTTGACTCAAAATCAGGAAAGTCTTGAGAGGATCATTGGGACTAAATTCCATGACCTAGACGTGAAAGTCATTGAGATACAGACCATTGTGGAGAAGCTCCAAGAGGATGCTGAGGATAGTGATGATAGACCCACTACAAAAAACTTTCCAGAGGGTGCCAAGGGCACAAAGGTGTTCAGCAGTGCCAGTTGCCAGAGACTCCAGGACTACCACTTTAGCACATGTAGCAACTACCACAGTTGTACCTCGAGTGTCAACTCCTCTAGCTCCACAAACGTCATCAAAAGCAATTTCAGATGCCCTCCTCTCCATGCTATCTACCATACCAGAGCAACAATCCATAAGACCCCTTCAGGAGCTCCCGAAGATCATCTCTAGAGTGCCGTATAGCACAATACATTTTCAATCTTTTTGGTAACTTGTTGCCAAAGGGGGAGAAAGTGTATAGACCATAGGCTTCAAGAGAGAGGGAGAGAGAGAGAGATAGTCTTGCTTTTCGTTTGTTTCATTTGCTTCTCTTGCTACTTTGATCGTCTGGTTGTTTGATTCCTATGCTAAAATTTGTGTTATGCTCATGAGATACTTATGTGATCATGTGTTTAATCATACTATGCTTAATGTGTGCTTGCATTTTTATATTCATATTATTTGTGTATGATCAATCACTTGTACCCTTGGTGATGAGTGCATGTTATTTAATCGATTGTGCATTTTCATTCAAAAGCAAATTTCAAATAATGCACAAATTTAGGGGAGCTCTTGCTTATCACATACTTCTCAAAGCGACGATGTACTTCATTCATATTATCGTTTGTCAAAGCTTTGATCTATATGTTGTCATCAATTACCAAAAAGGGGGAGATTGAAAGTGCAACTAATCCCCGAATGGTTTTGGTAATTCATAACAACATATAGTTCATTGAACTAATATCCATTCGAGTTTAATATTTCAGAAAGTTCAATGAATGGCATGGCATGGACTAGAGGTGTGGACCCCTCAAAATGCTAAGGACACATGTTGGCAAAAGCTCAAGACTCTTCATTTATATTTTAGTGATCCAAGATCACATTGAGTCCATAGGAAAGCCAATACTATTAAAAGGGGATGAGGTGTTGCTTAGTGGTCTACTTGCTCAAAATGCTTAGTGATATTGCTCCAATGCCCTCAACCACTTTCTCATTTCCAAATATATCCAAAACTCAAAGTCAAACTCGGCCCCACCGAAATCTCCTATCCGGCGCCATCGAGTTCACTTGACATAGCCACTGCCAGAAACCCTAGACAATTCGGTCACACCGATACAGATCTTTGTCTCGCCAAGATGGCCTTTCAAACTCTCTGTTGCCTGTTGCAACTATTTCGGTCTCACCGAAATGTGCGGTCGGTCCCACCGAGTTAGCTTGACATCCTCTCTCTTGCCTGATTGCTTCACTTCGGTCTAACCGAGTTGATGCAATCGGTGCCACTGAGTTGATGTTTTCCCTAGCCCTATCACATCGGTCCCACCCAGTTGTTCCAGTCGGTCCCACAAAGATTCCTAACGTTCACATTTTGAAATAAATCGGCTCACCGAGTTGTTCTATTCGGTCTAACCGAGTCGGGTCAAATGTGTGTAATGGTTGGATTTTGTGTGGATGCTATATATACCCCTCCACCCCTTCTCCATTTGTGAGAGAGCCATCAGAATGTGCCTACACTTCCACTACTCATCTTCTGAGAGAGAACCACCTACTCGTGTGTTGAGACCAAGATATTCCGATACTAACACAAGAATCTTGATCTCTAGCCTTCCCCAAGTTGCTTTCCACTCAAATCATCTTTCCACCATAGCCAAATCTGTGTGAGGGAGTTGAGTGTTGGGGAGACTATCATTGGAAGCACAAGAGCAAGGACTTCATCATCAACACACCATATATTACCTTTTGGACAGTGGTGTCTCCTAGATTGGTTAGGTGTCGCTTGGGAGCATCCTACAAGATTGTGGAGTTGAACCAAGAAGTTTGTAAGGGCAAGGAGATCGCCTACTTCATGAAGATCTACCCGAGTGAGGCAAGCCGTTCATGGGCGATGGCCATGGTGGGATAGAAAAGGTTGCTTCTTCATGGACCCTTCATGGGCGGAGCCCTTCGTGGACTTGCACAACTGTTACCCTTCGTGGGTTGAAGTCTCCCTCAACGTGGATGTACGATAGCACCACCTATCGGAACCATGCAAAAAATCTCTGTGTCATCATTGCGTTTGCACTCTCCAAACCCTTCCCTTCACCTTCATATGCAATGTTTTACTTTCCGCTACTACACTCTTAGAATTGCATGTGTAGGTTAATTTATTGACTTGTAATAGGTGCTAAAATCTTTCAAAAATTAAAATTGGGAAATGCTAGATTTTTATTTGGTTAAGTAGTCTAATCACCTCCTTCTAGACCTAGTTTCGATCCTACAAATAGGTACTGAAGAATACAAGGGCATGACATATTGACATGTATTCCCTCCATCCAGAAATAAATGGATGTGTCTAGGCGTATTTCAGTTCTAGATACATCCATTTTTATCCATTTCTGCGACATGTAATCTGGACAAAGGGAGTATGATGTAAGAGTTAGGGATATGACAGGACAACAGAGTAAAAAAACACTAGTTGAATGTAAAACTGTATGATAGCGGAATACATACAGAATCACTAAGGAAACATATGCATGTATGATTGGGAAACTAAGATGGCATTGCAACAGACCACTAGAATAACACTTAAATGTAAAAAAAACATGATATGGTAGACAGCTGGAGTACATACTAGTGAATAACAATGCATAAGATATTCAGAAGCATGATGTCCAAAATAAGCACATGGCATTGCGATAGAGTAGAATGACAGTACTTGAATTTAAAACATGTTATCATGAATGGAATAGGTCCTGAAAAACAGGAAGGCATGATATATTTACATGCATGATCAGCAGGCTAAGCACATGACATTGCAACAGAGTAGATGCACTCCAGGACATTATATGCATGTTGTACCCATACCACGGGCCAAGTTAGATAAAGGACCTTGTGGGGTGAATAGGATTCTTCATCTTTCAGCAAGACTTCTAAAGAACTGCCTTTACATGTTCCATCATATTGGGTATCATTGACGTCAAGTTTGTTGGCTATTACATTGCTCCATGAGGTTCTTGTGGATATATCAGTGTGTGCAATTATATCTAACATGCATAGAAGACAACTAGTGGATAGATTTATGTAATGAGTGCCTGTAGGAGATGACATAAATACGAGGACTGGGATTAACTAGCAGCAACATGTCTCAAAAACTAAAGGGAGAACGCAGATGAAAGCTACAAAATATGTGTCATTTGTACTCTTGATTAACTAGATGGAACAAAAACGTATTAAAGAACAACACAGGTAATACTAGAAGTGGTATAATCACCAGCCTGTGGTATAGCATTGGCTGATGGATGATAATTATGGAACAACGTTACCTAAAGAACAAGTCTCTTATTTGAACTATGGAACAACTTTTACTCTTGAACAAGACTCTTAAGAGATCAACATGAATATATAGTGAAATGTGATAATCTATTTTACATGTTTAGATGAATAAAAAAGCCATCAATGTTGCACACAAGTAAGATGAGGGTACAACCTATCTGGCCGCCATCCATAGGTGTGAGCATCATGTGCTGACTTGTCGATGGACCTGCAGTTGTTGTGGCTGTCCATGTTGGGCACGCACATTCGATGCAGGAAACTGTTGAGCGGGGACTATAGCTCCCTTCCGGTGTATGCTTCCCTTGTTGGAGTAGCTGTGGTGAGAAGGAAGATGGTGTGGCTGAACATGCAGAAAACACATAATGTTAAGAACGAAACATATCTCTGATCTAAAATAAATACCCTAAGATACCAACAGTAAGGTACGAGAGTGGTCACACGTCTGTTGACTGAAAACTAAATTGGGGTCACACGGTTTTATTTTATTTTGGTATTGTTCGATTCGCGCTGGATGGCTTTGATGGACGTCTTGTGCCTCCCGGCTGACATTGTTCAGAATCTTCCCCGAAGAGCCAGTGACCACCGGCAAACCAGCCTGCCTCCACTGTCCCTAGCCGCGAGAGCACCGACCAAAACCCTGCTTCCCGCCCCACCGCACTGCCGTGGTTGCACCGCCCCCAGCCAATCCAGAAAGACTCGCCATCATCCAGATCCAGCGGTGCAGTACCTTCAACCCATGCAACTCTAAGATAACCACCTAAGCGATGCTTCCACGGCGAACTTGCGCCCCCGCACCCTTACGATAGGCAACAGCCAACCGGCAGTCTACGAGCTCCATCGCCTCGAGGGGTGTTGCTTCCCATTGGGAATCGACAGGCCTAGACTAAAAATTCCGAAGACTGACGCCTAAATAAAGCAATTTAAGATGAGTGTACGACCTATCTTGCGGCCCGATGAAGTAGGCAGCTCCCACTACTAGGGAAAAGCCTATACACAGAACTTTAGCAGTAGCGCATGTCAAAAAAGGGCACTACTGCTAGACAGCAGTAGCGCGCACGAAAAAACCATGCTGCAGATTCACATATAGCAGTAGCGCGTCCCGCTGTAAAAGCACTACTACGAAAATTCCCACAACTAAGCCGATCGTCTACACATAGTAGTAGCGCTCTTTTAGAAACAGCGCTGCCGCTAATTTTGTTGTAGCAGCGCGTTTATGTGTAAGGCGCTACTGCTAACGAAAATAAAATAAAATGACAAACAAGTAGAAAAGTAAATGAAAATGAAAGTAATAGAAAAAGGAGAAAGAAAAAAAAATGTAAAGAAAATTAAATGAAAAAGGGGAAAAAAGAGAAAGGAATAGCAGTAGCATGTTTCAGGAAATGCGCTGTAGCTAACTTAGCTATTGCGCATTTACAGGAACGCGTTACTGTTACGTTTCACTTAAACAACGGTTTCCCTCTCCCCCGGCCACCACTTCTTCCCCAAATCCCTCGCCCTCGCCGCCGTCTCCCCAATTCGTCGGCGCCCCAATTCGCCGCCGTCTCCTGCCGGCATGGACGCCCGCAACCTCACTGTCTCCCCCCAAGGCCGCCGTCATCCTCACTGCCGCCGCCCGAGGCCGCCCTCAGCCTCACCGCCGCCGCCCGAGGCCTCCCTCGACCTCACTGTCGCTGCCCTCCACCTCACCGCCACCCGAGCCCGCCCAGGACTGTCATTGCCCATGCCCGAGCCCGCCCACTCGCCCCTGCCTCCGTCGCCGAGCACCTCCCCGCCTACGTATCTCCCCTCTCTGTAAGTCCCCGTTCCCTCCCCCCACTCCTCTCTCTCTGCATTTGAGAGCAAAAATTAGTAGAGCAAAAGTTAGTTTATAGAAAAAAAATTAGTTTAGAGCAAAGGATGTTAAGTAGTAGATGTTAGAGCAAAAATTAGTTTACAACAAAAAATTTGGTTTACAGCAAAACTTAGTTAGGACAGTAGGGTTTAATTAGGGTAGATGCTGCTTGTATAGTATATAGTGATACTAGTAGATGTTAATTAGGTTAGGGCAGTAGTGGTACTAGTACATGTTAATTAGATGTTTTTCAGTTAGGGCTGTAGAGTTTTGCTAGGTTAATTAGGTTAGTAGTGCTGCTAGTAGTAGTGGTACAGTAGGTTAATTAGGTGAAGTTAAATAAATAACCTAAATGAATGAAATTAGTAGTTAACTGAATTTTTTTTCCTTTCATCATTATAGAGCACTAAAGTTAACTGAATTTTGTTCTATTAGTAGTTAAATGAATTTTCTTCTACACTTTGTTTTTGAATTAGCTTGTGAAATTTGGACATGTGGTTGCTCGTGTATATTTGGACATGTGTTGCGGTGTCGATGAGGGATATTTGAACACTGTTTCCAGGGAATGAAGCTGACTGGCCTATGTTTTGCCGGAATGTTGATTCATTTCTATTCTGGCAGGTCGTGCCGAAATTTTCCGTGAATTTCAGAATGACTTGTGCTACAAACTAGGACATATCGAGTGCCCGGGATTTGCCGCACTAGGAAGGAGTCAACGTTCCTACAAAACAATAGGCCTTTTTATGTCATTATTAATTTTATTAGGTCTAGAATTAATTAACTAGATTTAATCATAGGAAACATGGCTAGCAATGATGAAGGACAGGGTTTTGGTCATTGCGACAACGTCTAGCGGGCGGTAGACGAATTTTTGAGCCTTGCTGATGATCAACCAATGTTGTTGCTGGGCCCACTAGTGGCATCGGGGACTGAGACCGACACGCAGACCGGTGCTGAGACTGAGATCGGCGCTGAGACTCAGACCGGCATCGAGACCAACGCTGAGACTGATACCGGCGCTGCCTCGGGGAGCGGAGCCGGTGTAGAACCGAAAGCAAAGAGGCAGCGGCTTCCTAACAAACTCATGACTACTAGACTGGTGGTCACGGAGGTGGACGACGGCAATTTTGAGCCAAAGGCACCCGAGGAAGCGCGCTCGTGCTACGACAATCAAATTGGTTGCATCGTATGGACAACCGCCACCATCAACAATGAGAAACTACAGAAGATAGATAATATGAGGCCCTCCCTCCTAAAGAAGTTTCACCAGATATTCTTGTTCCCGGGCCGGAATGAAAAGGATTATAAAGATCCAGATAAGGACCCAGCAATGAAGAAGATAAACAAACATGCCATGACCAAGTTTAGCGACGCGTTGGCCGCCTAGAAAGCAAGGGTGAAAGCAAGGATCATCGACAAGGAACCCTACTCCGAGATTGTAAAGGATAATCCGACAATCACGGAAGAGCAGTTTCAAATATTCAAGGAGGCTTGCGAGGCCGAAGCTGCCAAAAAAAGTCTAAGTACATGAAGGGGCTTCAAGAGAGGAACATTGGGAGCCAGCACCTCGAAAACCAGGTTACAGCGGAAAGATGTCCAAATGGGCCAAGGAGGATGCATAAGCCGCAAGTCTGGGCATCCCAGACCCCTTGGCGGAGTTCACCGTCCCGTAGGAGGGTGACGTCCTTAGGGCCCGGCACCGTTGGGACCTAGTGAAGAAGGTTTACAAGACAAACCCGGTCACGACGGAGTTCCTGAGACTGCCGGTAATTTTAGTTTCTAATCAGTTTGACTGCACACCTTAGTCATATTTGTAAACTATCCTTGTGCCTTTTGCAGAGAGAGCATCATAGGACTGCGGCCGAAAGCGACTCGCTGTCTGAGGCATTGGCGAGGCCCAAGTGGGACACTCCATTCAACCGAGTGTTGAACATATTGAAACGACTCCCGGTGGATACTCGACCGTCGTATGGACGCATGCACGGTGTCGGAGACGGCGCCACGTGGAAGAAGTACTACCGTGAGACCATGGAGGAGAGAAAGGAAAGACGGAGGTTAACTGAAGAAAACATCGACAAGAAGGTTGAGATTGTGGTTGAGAAGAAATCATCTCAGACAGTCGCAACAGCGGTAGCTGCCGCAAAACAGGTGGTTGCAGATATATCTACTTCCTTGGTTCCGGCCATTTCAATTGGACCAAGCAAAATCTAGAAAAAAAATGCAGCGGACTTTCCCCTTGCTGACTTCTTTGGGAGCAGCTCGACTAGCGTTGCACCAGCACCAGCTCCCGCACCGGCTCACACACCGGCTCCTGCACCTGCTCCCACACCGGCTCCTGCACCGGCTCCGGCAGCCGATGTGCTCGGCGGTGCTTCCACTTTCGCTGAGCTCGACGCCCTCATGGTATCTGTCACACTGGCCCCCTTCAATAAATGTATAATCTCCCGTTTTCGTTGCCTTTCGGATGTCTCACGTTGCAGACTTTTCTTTGCAGGTGAAAACCCCGTGCACCATATTGTACCATATTGTACACCATTGGCGACCAGAAGGTGGACGTGGGGAAGGCGACGATAATGGAGCCAAGGGAACCATTGTTCCATAGCCGGCCGATCCCCCTGAACGTCTTCAAGGTTTCCGTGGCCAGTGTCAAACTGGGCCACGAGAATTTGCCTCCTCTGATACTAGTGGGGGATGACGACGAGACCCCACAGC
Organism: Triticum aestivum; assembly: GCF_018294505.1. Taxonomy (NCBI): domain Eukaryota; kingdom Viridiplantae; phylum Streptophyta; class Magnoliopsida; order Poales; family Poaceae; genus Triticum; species Triticum aestivum. Next base: position 392,385,881 of record NC_057810.1, read on the forward strand.
GGCTTGGTGACTGTGGCAATCGGTTGGTCCTGTTGTGGCCAAAGAGTCTGCTTCGTCTGGAGGCGGCCGGGAGCACACTCACGAGCACGCAACCCCAGCAAGGTATGAACATCAACACCCCACCTATGCAATTAGCGTCGGGTGTCGGGTTGGGTGATAGCGGATTGGGTAAGGAGGAGGCTCCATTAGTCGCTGATGACGTCACCATGGATGACGATGAGGATGACGATGGCACTCAACAATATGTCTACACTAGCGCCTACTCAGGGTTTGAGCGTCATGAGTTGGTGCCTGAATTGCCGTCTCCGGAGGCTGAACGTATTATGGACGACCTTCCGGTAGTAAAGAAGTCTAGGAAGAGAGCCAGGAAAGGAAAAAAGCTAATTCTATGATCCAGCTGCCTCAGCAGCCTCGGCTTCAGGACCGTATAGATATCCCCGATGCGGATAAATGGCATATCCCTGGTCAACCAATCCTACATGCAAGAGCGCTAGGGGCCAGATTCGGCGATCTAAGGAGACTTCATGACGATGTGCTGCGGGTAGAGAAAGGCCTCATCGCCTCGAAAGATCCAGGATACCAACTCTACATGGTTAACGTTCCGCGACAAATGTCGTACGTTGACTGCTTCCCCGCGGATAAGTTCTTCCTTCAATTCAATTACATATTCGACATGTTTCACGTGAAGAAGCTAGATTTTATGTCTGTCCGCCTTTATGCCTTGCACATGAAATACATCATGAGGGTTGAGCAGATACCTCATATCTGTGTCGCTGACCCGTACTACATGCATGAGGGCTTCTTGGGAGTCTGCGCAAAGCACTGTGAATACGCGAGGGAATACATTGTCAGTTTCATGCTCGCAAATAAGGACAAGGAGGCGATTCTTGTGCCGTATCATCCCGTGGAAGTCATCCGCGCGGCTATCCTTCCTTGAATTTCAATCATTCATTTGCACGGTGGAGGCTAATTAATTTGAGGTGTACTTATTTTCCGCAGCGGCGGGCACGCCGTCCTCATCATCCTCTACCCCCGATACTTCCACGCTCTTTACTTGGACTCGTCGAAGAACATTCACAAAAAGGATTACACCCACATCAAGGACGTTCTCGACAGTGCTATGTTTTACTACCAAGCACGGGGTGGAGAGGTCAAGGACAAGAAGAGAAGGGGTGGCAGGCTCGCCTTCAGCCATAAGACCGACTTTTGCTACATCCAGCAACCGAGTGATTCTGTTAATGATGAATTCTATGTCCTACACCACATGCTGGAGTACAGACGGGATCACCAGAACCTTCGCATGTCACCTAGATACGGTGATGCCCGTATTCTGCAATGGGCAAAGGACATAGGAGATATCAAGGATCATCGACTTCGAGCTGAGTTCTATAACATCCAGAGCGAACTTGCCCAAATCATCATGAAGGAGGTCGTCAGAAAAACAGGGATGTTCTACGGAGAAGGACAAATGTCGTGGGAAGACGTACGAACATGGGTAGCCTCTCAGCATCTCGACATGAAGCCTTTCACTAAGCTCGGGGACTATCTCCCTGGCATGGATGGATGGCACGACATGGTGGATTGATTGTCGATATATGACAATGTGTCCGTTTAGTCCATACTTTCTGTATGACAAAACTTTGAGTTATGCATGGCAAACTTTATTTGTGATGTAATGAAACCGTCCTCCTCCTCGACTAGCGAAGATCACTCTAGTTAGGGCATTTTGGGTATGATGAACTTTGTTATTTGTGCATATGATATGTTGTTTCTATTTTTGCCAAGTCTGTCTCTTTCTGTTGCTCAACTATATATGTTGCATATCATCGACTCATGTGATGATGCAGGTGCATAGATCATCGATGGCGAAGAAGTGCTATGCGAGGAGTATATATATGACGAGCGGCCGGAGAGTCAGGCCCAGGTGTACCGGTTTTCGGTTTCCGAGCGACAGACAGTAGTTAGTTTAGGTTCACACTAATCCAAGAGAGGGATATGAACTCATGTACTGCATAGTTCCGCTCTCACTCAAAGTGATAGCTCTTCTCGCGTATATCATTGTTGAAAGCACAAGTGCTCCCTGGGTAATTTTGGTAATTAATGTCAACATATCTCTTGTTGGACTAACACATTTACCTAGTATGTTTCGGACAAGTTCAACAATGGAGTGGCATGGACTAAAGGATGTGGAACCCCTTCAAGATGCTAAGGACAAAGGATTGGCTCAAGCTCCAAGATCAAGACTCTACATTTTCTATTTTAGTGATCCAAGATCACATTGAGTCTATAGGAAAAGCCAATACTATCAAGAGGGGATGAGGTGTTGCTTAATGGCTTGTTTGCTCAAAGTTCTTAGTGATATGCTCCAAAGCCCTCAACTACTTTCCCACATCCACATATGTCCTAAACCAAAAAGTCTAAACTCGGCCCTACCGACTCTTTCTACATGGCGCCATCGAGTTCAGATGTCATAGCCACTGCCACAAACCCTAGGCAAATCGGTCTCATCGATAGGGATCTCGGTCTCATCGAGATGGGATTGTAATCTTTCTGTGTATGTCCATTAACAAAATTGGTCTCTTCGAGTTTGAGCAATAGGTACTACCGAGATTACAATGCAAACTCTCTGGTTTGCTTATTACCAAAATCGGTCCCACCGAGTTTGTGTAATCGGTCCTACCGAGTTTGCCTGACCAACTCTCTGGTTAGCTTATTACCAAATTCGGTCCTACCGAGTTTGTGTAATCGGTCTCACCGAGATTACGTTAAGCCCTAACCCTAACCATATCGGTCCTACCGAGTTGCATGTCGGTCCCACCAAAAATCCTAATGTCACTAGATTTGCTGAATCTGTCTGACCGAGTTTACCAATTCGGTCCCACCGAGTTTGGCAAGTTGTGTGTAACGGTTAGATTTTGTGTGGAGGCTATATATACCCCTCCACCCACTCTTCATTCGTGGAGAGAGCCATCAGAACGAACCTACACTTCCAACTTGTTGTTTCTGAGAGAGAACCACCTACTCATGTGTTGAGGCCAAGATATTCCATTCCTACCTGATGAATCTTGATCTCTAGCCTTCCCCAAGTTGCTTTCCACTCAAATCTTCTTTCCACCAAATCCAATTCCTGTGAGAGAGAGTTGAGTGTTGGGGAGACTATCATTTGAAGCACAAGATCAAGGAGTTCATCATCAATAAACCATTTGTTACTTCTTGGAGAGTGGTGTCTCCTAGATTGGCTAGGTGTCACTTGGGAGCCTCCGACAAGATTGTGGAGTTGAACCAAGGAGTTTGTCAGGGCAAGGAGATCGCCTACTTCGTGAAGATCTACCCTCTAGTGAGGAAAGTCCTTCGTGGGCGACGGCCATGGTGGGATAGACAAGGTTGCTTCTTCGTGGACCCTTCGTGGGTGGAGCCATCCGTGGACTCGTGAAACCGTTACCCTTCGTGGGGTGAAGTCTCCATCAACATGGATGTACGATAGCACCACCTATGGGAACCACGACAAAAACATCCGTGTCTCCAATTGCGTTGGAATCCTCCAATCCCATCCCTTTACATTCTCGCAAGTTGCATGCTTTACTTTCCGCTGCTCATATACTCTTTGCATGCTTGCTTGTTATGTGTTGTGATTGTTAAACTTGTGCCTAAACTCCACTTGAACTTAAAGAAGTTTAAAAACTGCAACTTTTGGTACTTAGTGTCTAATCACACCCCCTCTAGACACCTCTTCTCGATCCTTTCAATTGGTATCAGAGCTTTGGTGTCCATTCCTTTGGTTTAAACACCATTGGAGGAAGATGGATGAGTCTACTATTGGGAGTCTTAGACATAGAGTGCCTATACTTGATGGAGAATACTTTCATGAGAGGAAAAATGAGATGCTTGTGATTTTCAGTCAATATCATTTGAACAAGTACATTGCTAGTCCTTGTGCACCTCATATTGATCCTATGCATCCTACTCTTGATGAGTCAATTGACATGATTCGCAATCTTAGAACTATTGAACTTATCACTAGAGGCTTGCCTAGAAACTTGATTGGATGTTTGCCTAATCTTAAGTGGGCCTACACTATATGGAAATTTCTTGAGGAACGTTTTCCAAATTCTTCCTTAAAAAATCTAGATGAAATTCTCCATAAGTCTATTGCCTTGAGTAAGATGAATTCCAGTGATCCTATGTTTGGTGATTGTCTATTTGAGCTTACAAACCTTATGCGTACCAAAGGAGATGTTGGAATTATTAGTGATATTGTTTCCAAAGCTATAAAAATTCATAAACAAGATCATTTTCAAACTCACTCTAATGAATCACCCTCTCTAGGATTTGATCCACCACATGACGATGTTGAACATGGATACTATGACGAGGATGATGATAGTGACTTTGATCTTGATGATGCAATGAGACACTTTGGTCTTATGGCAAATCTTTGGGGATATATGGCAGGAGGAAAGGAATGGGTTCTTAATAGTGGATGTACCGATCACATGACCAGAGATGAAGACATGTTTCATGAGCTTGCTGAAAACGATGGTCCTCGAAAGTATCTCACTTTCGGTGACAACTCAAAGGGTAAGGTGGTTGGCCTCGGTAAGGTGGCCATATCACATGATAGCTCCGTACAAAATGTCATGCATGTTGAATCTCTTGGCTACAACTTACTTTTAGTATCTAGACTTGCTGATTTCGGTTTCAATGTCCTATTTACCGAAGTAGATTGCCAAGTGTTTCATAGAGATAATCATAAAATGGTCTTTACCGGTGTACGTAGAGGTGATCTATACATTGTTCATTTCACTAAAAAGGCTCAACCTAGAACTTGCTTTATTGCTACATCTTCTAAAGGTTGGTTATGGCATAGACGATTAGGTCATGTTGGTATGCGAAACGTTGACAAGGTTATTAAAGGAAATCATACTTGGAGTTAATGATGTCATATTTGATAAGGATAGACTTTGCAGCGCTTGTCAAGCAGGTAAACAGGTTGGAGGAAGGCATCCCGTGAAGAACATCATGACCACAAGGAGGACACTCGAGCTACATCACATGGATCTTTTTGGTCCCAACGCTTACAAAAGTCTCGGTGGAAATTCTTTTGGTCTTGTTATAGTTTATGATTTTTCAAGATTTACGTGGGTGTTCTTTCTCGATGATAAATCGCAGGTTCAAAAGATCTTCAAAAACTTCGCTAGGAAGGCCCAAAATCAATTTGAAGTGAAGATAAAGAAGGTTCGCAGCGACAACGGAACGGAGTTCAAGAACACAAATGTGGGTACCTTTCTTGACGAAGAAGGTATTTCACACGAGTTCTCGGCTACGTACACACCTCAATAAAATGGAGTTGTTGAGAGGAAGAACCGGACGCTCATCAAAATGGCGAGAACGATGCTTGATGAGTACAAGACACCGAAGCACTTTTGGGCAGAAGCGGTTGAGACAGCTTGTCATGCAACAAATCGCTTGTGTCTTCACAAGCTACACGGCAATACGGCATACGAGCTTCTCACCAGTAATAAACCCCAAGTTGGATACTTTCGAGTATTCGGCTCAAAGTGCTACATTCTTGATAAGCATCATCGTTCTAAATTTGCTCCTAAGTCTCATGAAGGTTTCCTACTTGGTTATGGCTCAAACTCTCACACATACTATGTCTACAATAATTTCACCCAAAAGGTTGAAGAAACGGTAGATGTGAAGTTTGATGAATCTAACGGCTCGCAAGTAGAGCAATTGCCAATTGATGTAGGAGACAAAGATCCCTCGGAAGCAATCCAAGACTTGTCTATTAGCAAGATTCGTCCAATGGAGGTGAAGGAGAGTACCTCATCCGTCCAACTGGAAGCTTCTACCACACGACAAGGTGAACCAAGAGTTGATACGGAAGCATCCACAAGTGGGACACACCAAGATGAAGAAAATGAGGAAGTGCACCAAGACGAACGTCAACAACCTCCTTCTCCACCACGACAAGAGAACGACAACGCCAACAATGAAGAAGGCCAAGAAGAAGAACAAGATGAAGAAGATGTTCAACCAAGACCCAAGCAAAAGCATTCATAAGTTCGAGCAAGAATTGCTAAAGACCATCCCATTGAGCAAATCTACAATGATATCCAAACCGGGAGAATCACTCGCTCTAAAACTCATTTAGCTAACTTTTGTGAACACTATTCATTCATCTCTAGCATTAATTGAACCTATGAAGGTTGAAGAAGCATTGGAAGATCCGGATTGGATAAACGCTATGCATGAAGAGCTACACAATTTTGAGAGAAATCAAGTGTGGACATTGGTTGAGAGGCCCGACAACAAGCACAACATCATCGGTACCAAATGGGTGTTTCGCAACAAGCAAGATGAAGATGGACAAGTAGTTCGCAACAAAGCACGTCTCATCGCCCAAGGCTACACACAAGTCGAAGGTATGGACTATGGTGAGACTTATGCTCCCATTGCTAGACTTGAGTCCATTCGCATCTTACTTGCCTACGCTAATCACCATGATATCACCTTGTACCAAATGGATATTAAAAGTGCTTTTCTAAATGGAGAAATAGAGGAGGAAGTTTATGTTAAACAACCTCCCGGCTTTGTTAATCCTAAGAAACCTGGTCATGTTTACAAACTTCACAAAGCTCTTTATGGTCTTAAACAAGCTCCTAGAGTGTGGTATAAATGCTTGACCAAGTTCTTATTAAAAAAGGCTTTGAAATTGGAAAAATAGATTCTACTCTTTTTACTAAAAGGGTCAATGGAGAACTATTTGTATGCCAAATCTATGTTGATGATATTATATTTGGTTCTACTAACCCTCATTTTAGTGAAAAGTTTGGGAAGCTAATGTCGGAGAAGTTTGAGATGTCTATGATGAGTGAACTCAAATTCTTTCTTGGTTTGCAAATCAAGAAAACTAAGGAAGGTACCTTTTGTCTCTCAAACGAAGTACACCAAGGACTTATTCAAGAAGTTCAATATGCAAGAATGCAAAGGTATGACTACACCCATGCCTACTAGTGGACATCTTGATTTGACCAAAGATGGTGAACCGGTTGATCAATAGGTTTATCGCTCTATGATTGGTTCATTGTTACATCTATGTGCTTCACGTCCTAATATCATGCTAAGTGTGTGCATGTGTGCACGGTATCAAGCTGCACCTAAAGAATGTCATCTTAAGGCTGTGAAAAGGATAGTGAGATACTTAATCCATACACCAAATTTTGGCATTTGGTATCCTAAGAGGGCCTCTTTGGATCTTGATGGCTACTCCGACTCGGACTATGCCGGTGATAAGGTTGATAGAATGTCCACTTTGGGTATGTGTCAATTTCTGGGTAGATCTCTTGTGTCTTGGTCTTCCAAGAAACAAAACTCGGTATCCTTATCCACCGCCAAAGCGCAATACATTGCCGCTGGTTCATGTTGTGCTCAATTACTTTGGATGACCCAAACTCTTAAAGATCATGGGATATATGTGAAACATGTTCCATTACTTTGTGACAATGAAAGTGCTGTCAAGATTGCTCACAATGCCGTGCAACACTCTCGAACTAAGCATATTGAAGTTCGTCATCATTTCATTCGAGATCATGTTGCTAAGGGTGACATTAATCTTAAGCATGTTCGCACCGAAAAGCAATTAGCGAATATATTCACTAAACCACTTGATGAGAAAGTGTTTTGCAGGTTAAGAGGTGAATTGAACATCATTGAGCCTTCAAACATGGAGTAGGAACTCCATTGGATACATGCAAGACATGAGCTTATAACTAATCCTTGATATTTCTCTTATGATAGATGATCTTATGTCTTGGATATATTTGCACCTTGCATGTTATTTAACCCATGTAGGTACTTGGATGAATCTAATTCCATGAGATTGTAACCTACTCATATCTTGACCAATCTCTACATCACCAAGTCTCTACACAATGGTGGTTGAAGACAAGGAAGCATGAAACCATTCAAACATATCATTTGACAAATTCTATGTTGGGTTTCATGATTGTCATTTTGGATACACAAGTGCTCTTCCTTGCAAAAACTAACCCATGTAGGTAGATGAACTCAAATTCCAATGGTGCTCCCAACTCTTGATGAGCTACATCAACTTTGAGCAACCTACACAAGTTCAACTACATGATCACGATCAACACCACCACCCAAGGTATGTTATTCCATCTTAGAGAAGCTTTACTCCATGACATGAGTCAAACCAACTCGACAAGATATGAATACATCAAGATGCTTAAACGAAAAATGGTAACCCCATTTTGAGCTTAAACGATGAGTATGACCTATGATCAAGTGATCTCACTTGACTCCTAAGTAAATATGCTCTAACATAGGTGACTTTGTCACCGACCAATTCTAGATGAAGTTCTCTTGCATTTTCTGTGCTCTTGCATTTGTCTCATACATACTTGCTTTCCCTTTCAAAAAAAAACTTCATCTAGATTTCTTCTCTTTTCTATTTTTTCCAGCATTCCCTGCATCCAATTCATTGAAAATCTTTCAGTTAATTCCTTGCAAATCCTTGTGAGATTTTACGTGTCTAGTGAGCTAAGGTGAAAAGTGTTTTCTCTGTGATGAACTCGGTCACACCAGTTTCTTGTTTCCGGTCTAACCGAAATCATTCGGTGCAACCGAAGCATACAACTCGGTTCCACCGATTTCACCACAGGAAAAACATTTTGCCATTTATTCCTGCACTACTCTTGATCCAGCTCCACTCAATGAATCTTGTGCTGTGACTCAAGGGCCAAAACCATTCACGACAAATTCCAGAAGGCCCTTCTTGGAAATTGATGTCAAAGGGGGAGAGAGAGATCACATCAAAGCTTAATCACTTCAACAGGGGGGAGAGAGATATCTCTAGGGGGAGAGAATACTCAAGGAGAGAGTAATATTCAAGGATCCTAGATGCTTGGTGTTCAAGAGGAGAGATGCCACATGTCTTGTTGAGGGGAAAGACATGTTCATATGTGCCTATTTGCATTAGCTCTGTTCATTTGCTTCTTTGAGCTCTGATTTTGCATTTTGCTCTGATATTCTGTTCCCTATCTTCTCCCAGTATCCCATGCTAGATTCAGAGGGAGCAAGACATCTAAGGGAAAGAAATTCTTTAAATTCATTGCACATCTTTACCTTTGGGGACATGTCTATATTCAATGTAGTACTTAGTACTCACTCTCTACATGTCATCCCAGTCTTGGTACTCTTGTGGTTTCTTTTGTTTGCCCTAGCTAGTAGGTGTATCTGTGTTATCTAACCTTATTTTCACAGGTTCATTCCATCCTAAGCCAACTCAAGACCACGAGGTAGGTATATGCATCACAATCATGTGTATGAGGAATTCTTGCTGTTGTACATACTGTTTGCAAGAAGGACTCATGAGCATGAAGGTACATTTCCCATATTCACATCATTTGCTCTCATGCATATAGCCAAGATACATGTAACACATTGCCTACTCTGTCATGTTTATGCATTCACATGCTTCTATATTCCATATTCACATGATTGCATACATGTAGGGGGAGCCTATGCCTGTTACATGTCTTTCCAAAGCTTTACTTGCTATTCTCTATATCTTTATCTAAAGCTTTGATGTATGTTGTCATCAATTACCAAAAAGGGGGAGATTGAAAGCACAAGTGCTCCCTGGGTGATTTTGGTAATTAATGTCAACATATCTCTTGTTGGACTAACACTTTACCTAGTATGTTTCAGACAAGTTCAACAATGGAGTGGCATGGACTAAAGGATGTGGAACCCCTTCAAGATACTAAGGACAAAGGATTGGCTCAAGCTCCAAGATCAAGACTCTACATTTTCTATTTTAGTGATCCAAGATCACATTGAGTCTATAGGAAAAGCCAATACTATCAAGAGGGGATGAGGTGTTGCTTAATGGCTTGCTTGCTCAAAGTGCTTAGTGATATGCTCCAAATCCCTCAACTACTTTCCCACATCCACATATGTCCTAAACCAAAAATTCTAAACTCGGCCCTACCGACTCTTTCTATCCGGCGCCACTGAGTTCAAATGTCATAGCCACTGCCACAAACCCCAGGCAAATTGGTCTCACCGATAGGGATCTCGGTCTCACCGAGATGGGATTGTAATCTCTATGTTTATGTCCATTACCAAAATTGGTCTCACCGGGTTTGAGCAATCAGTACTACCGAGATTACAATGCAAACTCTCTGGTTAGCTAATTACCAAAAGCGGTCCCACCGAGTTTGTGTAATCGGTCCTACCGAGTTTGCCTGACCAACTCTCTGGTTAGCTTATTACCAAAATCGTTCCTACCGAGTTTGTGTAATCGGTCTCACCGAGATTACATTAAGCCCTAACCCTAACCATCTCGGTCCTACCGAGTTGCATGTCGGTCCCACCGAAAATCCTAACGGTCACTAGATTTGCTGAATCGGTCTGATGAGTTTACTAATTCGGTCGCACTGAGTTTGGCAAGTTGTGTGTAATGGTTAGATTTTGTGTGGTGGCTATATATACCCCTCCACCCACTCTTCATTCGTGGAGAGAGCCATCAGAACGAACCTACACTTCCAACTTGCTGTTTCTGAGACAGAACCACCTACTCATGTGTTGAGGCCAAGATATTCCATTCCTACCATATGAATGTTTATCTCTAGCCTTCCCCAAGTTGCTTTCCACTCAAATCTTCTTTCCACCAAATCCAAATCCTGTGAGAGAGAGTTGAGCGTTGGGGAGACTATCATTTGAAGCACAAGAGCAAGGAGTTCATCATCAACACACCATTTGTTACTTCTTGGAGAGTGGTGTCTCCTAGATTGGCTAGGTGTCACTTGGGAGCCTCCGACAAGATTGTGGAGTTGAACCAAGGAGTTTGTAAGGGCAAGGAGATCGCCTACTTCGTGAAGATCTACCGCTAGTGAGGCAAGTACTTCGTGGGCGACGGCCATGGTGGGATAGACAAGGTTGCTTCTTCGTGGACCCTTCGTGGGTGGAGCCCTCCGTGGACTCGCGCAACCGTTACCCTTCGTGGGTTGAAGTCTCCATCAACCTGGATGTACGATAGCACCACCTATCGGAACCACAACAAAAACATCCATGTCTCCAATTGCGTTTGAATCCTCCAATCCCATCCCTTTACATTCTCGCAAGTTGCATGCTTTACTTTCCGCTGCTCATATACTCTTTGCATGCTTGCTTGTTATGTGTTGTGATTGTTCAACTTGAACTTAAAGAAGTTTAAAAACTGCAACTTTTGGTACTCAGTGTCTAATCACCCCCCCTCTAGACACCTCTTCTCGATCCTTTCAATTGTTTAGATGGGTGACGTTGTATTTGCAAGTAATCTAGACTTGTATCGCTATTTTCGAGATTATGACGAGAGACCACTTTGTGTTGGATGTATATGCTATGATTACAATTGTATGTGTATGATATGCTAAATATTATTGTCTAAAGCATATTCAAATACAAAACAAATATGCAGAAAAAACTAATAAAACTAGTAGTAGCGAGGGAAAAAAGTTAGCAGTAGCGCCGCCTTACTAGTAGCGCTTCCCTGTAATAAATGATGTAGATAATATCAGCAGAGCTCTTCTCTGAAGCGCGCTATAGCTATCCATGTATAGCAGTAGCATGGGACGACATGCGCTACTGCTATACGTTAGCTGTAGCGCCTTATCAGTAGCGCATCGTCCCGCACTACTGATAGGCCTAAAACCCGCGATGCTGCTAGGTTTTTCCCTAGTAGTGTCCAGCTATCGAGTCGGTGAGCCCGGCACGGTTGCGGTTGCTCCTGGCGGCAGGAAAGTAGATATGTCGTGATGGTCGACGGCTATGGGAAAGCAGCGTCGGGCCCCTAGATGCGTCCGAAGTTGGAGCCACTTCGGAGCCATGCACAATGGAGTAGGTGAATCAGCTCCGGTACGGTTCACACGGTCATCGCCGAGGCAGCCCCGGCAGCACGTAGTAAGAGGCACATGGCCTAGTGCATGATGAAAAACGGACAGCGGCTCCGGCTTTGGAGAGGAGGGTGGCAGGTTATTTGGCGGGGTGGGGCGCCATGGAAGAGGGGCTGAGGTTTCGCGGCTAGGGAGAAGGGAGCTTCCGGGGAGAAGGTGATTTGGCACCCAGGATGTATGAATGGGGAATTGGGAGGGGGTGAGGGAGTCCTAGTTTAGGGGGTATCCGGATAGGCGGACTATATACATCGTCCGGACTATCGAAGCGTGAAGATACAAGACTCAAGACTCCGTCCCCTGTCTGGGTGGGACTCTCCTTTGCGTGGAAGACAAGCTTGGTGATCCGGATATTATGTTTCCTTCCTTGTAACCGACTCCATGTAAACCCTAGCCCTCTCCGATGTCTATATAAACCGGAGAGGTTGGTCCTTAGAAGGCCGATCACAATTACAATCATAATCATCATAGGCTAGCTTCTAGGGTTTAGCCTCTACGATCTCGTGGTAGATCTACTCTTGTACTACTCATATCGTCAATATTAATCAAGAAGGAAGTAGGTTTTACCTCCATCGAGAGGGCCCGAACCTGGGTAAACATTGTGTCCCTTGCTTCCTGCTACCTTTAGCCTAAGACGCACGGATCGGGACCCCCTACCCAAGATCCGCCGGTTTTGAAACTGACATTGGTGCTTTCATTGAGAGTTCCTCTGTGTCGTCGCTGCAAGGCTCGGTGGCTCCTTCAATCATCGTTAGCAACACGGTCCAGGGTGAGACTTTTCTCCCCGGACAGATCTTCGTGTTCGGCGGCTTCGCACTACGGGCCAATTCGCTTGGCCATCTAGAGCAGATCGACAGCTACGCCCCTAGCCACCAGGTCAGGTTCGGAAACCTGAACTACACGGTAGATATCCGCGGAGACTTGATCTTCGACGGAGTCGGGCCTATGCCAGGAATGCCGAACAGTCACGATGAGCACGACTTAGACCTGCTATAGGACAATGCTCAGGATATTACCCCTGTAGTAGTCCCGGACCTAAATCCGGAGCAGACTGCGTGGCTCAAGGACGGGTGGATGGACTCCGCCATGCAGGCCGCACACTCATCGGCGGTACAGCCGAACACAGGCCTCACTTCTAAGGAAGCCTGCGACTCCGGACCCCCGGACTCGTATCCGATTGTAGGTTCCAGTCCGCGCGCTCCTGAGCCCGCCGATCCTGGTTGGGTTCCGATAATGGAGTTTACCGCTGCGGATATCTTCCAGCACTCTCCCTTTGGTGACATGTTGAACTCATTAAAGTCTCTCTCTTTGTCAGGAGGCTCTTGGCCGAACTATGTCCGGCTCGAGTGGGAAGCAGGCAACGAAGGATTTCGTTGCCCACCCACCACCCACTTCATTGCCACGGTCAATGATTTAACCGACGTTCTTGACTTCGACTCCAAAGACATCGACGGTATGGAAAACGATGCAGGAGAAGAACATGAACCACCGCTCATTGGGCGGTGGACAGCCACCTCTTCCTATGATATATATATGGTGGACACTCCGAAGGAAACCAATGGCGATGAGGCAATGGAGGATAACCCCTCAGGAAGAAAAACAAAGCATGGGCGTCGTCGACGCTGCTCCAAGCCCCGCCACAGCAATACCGGCCCAGGAGACGAAAACAATCCGGATGGTGCCAAATAGGAATACAACCCTGATCAGCCCGCCTTTGAGCAGGCCAAGCAGGAAGATGAGTAGGCCATCCCAGACGAACAGGCGGCTGACGGATATCCGGAGGAGGACAACTACATGCCCCGGCGACGACGAGTTTGGCGTGCCTGAGGATCCCGTAGAGCAGGAGCGCTTCAAGCGTCGGCTTATGGGCACTGCGACGAGCCTGAAGAAGAAGCAGCAGCAACTTCAAGCTGACCAAGACCTGCTCATAGATAGATGGACTAAAGTCCTGGCAGCCGAGGAAAATGGACTTGAGCGCCACACGGCTGACCGGCCACCTCGTGGCCGGGATAAAAGGGCGTATCAGCCCGAATACCAGCCCGCACCCCCACGCCAATACACTACGGCCCGGGGCAATAGGCAAGACCTGCAAGATATACTGGAAAACAAAGCAGGACAGCCAAGATCAATCTACGGATCGCGGGGGCGCGCCCAAACGCACGACAATGACCGTCACGCCGGATACATTATCAACAAGTACGGTCGGGCCGAACACAGCCACCCAGACCAATTCGAACTGCGTAGCCACATAGCCCGGCACAGAGGCGCCGTGCACCCCCTCCGCTTCACTGACGAAGTGATGGATCAGGAATTCCTAGAATGGTTCAAACCCGTAAACATTGAATCATACGATGTACAACAGACCCCGCAGTATGGATCGAAGATTTCCTTCTCCACATTCACATGGCCCGCGGAGACAATCTACACGCCATCAAGTATCTTCCCCTTAAGCTCAAAGGACCTGCCCGGCACTGGCTAAACAGCCTGCCAGCAAATTCCATTGGCAGTTGGGAAAACCTGGAAGACGCATTCCTCGATAACTTCCAGGGCACATATGTGTGATCACCAGACGCCGATGACTTGAGCCACATCACTCAATAGCCCGGAGAGTCAGCCAGGAAATTCTGGACTCGGTTCCTAACTAAAAAGAACCAAATAGTCGACTGTCTGGACACCGAAGCCCTGGCGGCTTTTAAGCATAATATCTGTGACGAATGGCTCGCCCAATACCTCGGCCAGGAAAAACCCAAGTCCATGACAGCTCTCACGACACTAATGACCCGCTTTTGCATGGGCGAGGAGGGCTGGTTGTCTCGCAGCAGCACCATGCCACATTCTGGCACTTCATACGTTCGTGACAATAACGACAAGCCACGACGCAACAGACACAAGCGACAGAACAACGGTGACAACACCGAAGACACGACAGTCAAGGCCTGATTCAGCGGATCCAAATCCGGTCAACGGAAGAAGTCGTTCAAAAGAAACAATCAGGGACCATCCAGTCTGGACCGCATACTGGAGCGCTCATGCCATATTCATGGTACCCCAGACAAGCCAGCCAATCACACCAACAGAGACTGTTGGGTGTTCTAACAGGCCGGCAAAATAAAAGCCGAAAACAAGGACAAGGGGCTGCACAGCGACGATGACGAAGAGCCCCGGCGTCCGAACACGGGGGACAGAAGAAATTTCCCCCCAGGTGAAAACGGTCAACATGATCTACGCCACTCACATCCCCAAGCAGGAACGGAAGCGAGCACTACGGGACGTCTATGCGGTGGAGCTAGTAGCCCCCAAATTCAACCCATGGTCAGCTTGTCTGATCACCTTTGATTGTAGGGATCACCCTACTAGCATCCGTCACGGCGGCTCAGCCGCATTGGTACTAGACCCAATGATCGACGGATTCCACCTCACACGAGTCCTTATGGACAGCGGTAGCAGCCTGAACCTACTTTATCAGGACACAGTGTGCAAAATGGGCATTGACCCTTCAAGGATCAAGCCCACCAAAACCACCTTTAAAGGTGTAATTCCTGGAGTAGAGGCCCGTTGTACGGGCTCTATAACATTGGAAGTGGTCTTCGGATCTCCGAATAACTTCCAAAGCGAAGAGTTAACCTTCGATATCGTCCCTTTCCATAGTGGTTACCACGCACTGCTCGGACGAACCACATTCGCTAGATTCAATGCGGTACCACACTATGCATACCTCAAGCTCAAGATGCCAGGACCGCGCGGGGTCATAACAGTCAACGGAAACATGGACCGCTCTCTCCCAACAGAAGAGCATACTGCAACCCTCGTGGCGGAAGTACAATGCGGCCTCCTTCGACAAACCACCAATCCGGCGACAACAACTTCGAGCACCGTCAAGCAAGTCCGGAGCACCCCGCAACAGGATCATCAGGCACGCCAGGAGCGCGACCAGCAGTCCGGCCTTCGCTCAAGCCCCATCAAGGCAGCATTTGTGCCACAGGTACACAATTACGCACTCAAAATACCATGGGCACAGGCGGAGGTGCAGCAGTGACTCAGTCAACAGTGCGGTATCACCGCAACATACCTTCATAATCTTCCCTTTTTATCTTTCAGGACATTGCCTTAGGGAAGCCTCTTCAGAAGAGCCGGCTTGTCGGACTTACATAGGAGAGAAAACCAAGGAGGCAACAGGCTTTGCGCACAAAAGGAAATACCCAGGTGGAATCTGTTCACGATCATTATACCTGTTTTATTTACCTACATGCAGCCTGCCCTTGGATAGGACATGTTAAATGGTCCTATTTACCTATGCTTACATGCTACCATTGTAAAGATACGCTTAAACGTATTATTCATCAATGGGAGATAATATATAGCGTCAGCTTATTATTCCTATTTGCGCATTTTTCTTGCAAATATTTATTTAATGTTGCATCCATACACCTTGGTACGATTAGTTTGCTAGGGGCTTCATATGGCGCCTCATAATACAGCAAAGCAAGTCCGAACACTTTCATCAGTGAGGCACCCCGAACTTATAGCACTATATGCATCAGCTCCGAATCACGTCTTGGGTCACTAGTTGGGTTTGCCCGGCTCCCTTGTTTTGGTACCTTACGTTCCGTTATATCGGCTAAGGTAGCGCAGGGAGAACTACTACGATTGTGTCCCATTTCTTCCGGACGAGCACCTCAATAGAGAAATCCAAAAACTGACCGACATGATGCGGCGAGAGCTGGTCGCTGTTCGAGAGGTCTTAAAATCCTTAAAGATTTTTTCCGCCTTAGGCGATGAATTGGCCTCGTCCGATTTAGGCGTATATAGCGCCCCAATTCGGCCCTCCGAATTCCAGGGGCTTCGCCGAAATTTTAAATTATAGACTTCTATGGCTAAGTGAAAGTTATAAAGCCGCATAGTCCGATTGCCTTGTTCGCTGCGCCAGATACCTCCTTAAGGGACCAAAAATTTGGGTAAAGAGTATCCAGGTTTTTCCGGGAACACCCCGGTACTAGTTATGTGGGGGCGGAAGCCGACGACTGGCCTACTTTCAGAATTCTATAAATAGCCGCACAGAAGGTAATATTTTAAATCAAACAGTGCTACATAGCACAAGTAACTTCGTCTTTATATTACAACAGTGACAAAGGTACATTTATTCAAAGATATTGTCCTTGGTACATTCATAGGCCACGAGACGAGCGCCCTTCATAATGCCATCGTAATACTTCTCGAGATAGTGATGCGCCTTGCCCTCCGGCGACCCATCCTTCACCAGCTTCTCCGCATCCAGCTTGCCCCAATGCACCTTCGCGCGGGCAAAGGCCCGGCGGGCACCCTCAATGCAAACGGATCGCTTGATAACTTGAATCCGCGGACAGGGCAGGGGCTCAACAGGCCACATCTGTCAGGACCCCGACTCGATGTCACATCGATCTAGCCGGTAACACCTCATATCACTTTGCGGCCTCACGCACGGTATCCCCACGGGTGTCGTCTTACCTTTTCCCGGGACCGTTTGCGCCTTTTTGGCTCACGTATATGATAGTGTAGCTAGCATCCATATGATAAGGAGCCCGGGCTGACATGACTAGTCGTAAACCCAAAGTGGCATAGACCTACAGGGACAGGCATCCATGACCCAGCTTCGAACGTGTCGGTCATCAGCAAGTGGGTCCGGGCTGTAGCACTGGGCTAGCAGGACTCCGGTAAACCGGGCTGTAGCGGGCTAACAGGACTCCGGTACTCAAAGCGTGACATTTCCCCGAAGGGACAGACACAGGAACGAAGAAGGACACATGCCGGCCAGCCTAAGTGTTCCAGAGCAGTAGCAAGCTACCATGGCTCAGCGGTAACACTAGGAGACATTTCCCGGTAAGAGAGGCTACTAAAGATAAACAACTAGATAGTCAGATCCCACACATAGCACTACACATTACACGTACGCATAACATGCAAGTATGTGCTGTACAACATGGCATCACAGCATAACTCAACAATCATATAGATAAAGGCTCAGAAGAGCCATCATAGCAATTATTGCAAACAGGGGTCACAAGACCCGTCATACAGAGCATACAAGCAACAAGCGGAAGCATTACATGTCTGGGTACAGACATCTACAAATGAAAAAGGCTGAAGAGCCTGACTATCTACAACATCCGATCAAGATCGTAGCTGAGGTACTAGCTACTAGTCGAAGTCCACGAGAACACTAGTAAGACCGAAGTCTCCGCTGCAAAAACATAAATAAAGCAACATGAGTACAAAGGTACTCAGCAAGACTTACATCAGATCCTATCATACATGCATTTGTATCAAGAGGTAATGTGGGGTTTAGTTGCAGCAAGCCAGCTTTGACTCTGTGGCTATCCTGTTCTACGACTACCAGAAACTCTGGAGGTGAAACAACGTACACGAGTCCACTAATCACCACACAATACACTACTATGGATTCATCCCCGTCTCCCTACGAGAAGGCCATCCATAGCACTCACACTTGTCTTGAGCATTTTATAGTATCCACTTCAAGTTGTCTATGTACCATGTAAGCATCCAAGAAGTCCATAACCGCGGACCCGGCTATTCGAATAGATCATGTTAACCCTGCAGGGGTGTACTTCTTCACACACGCTCTCGCCACTTACCGCCATGTACACGTCATGTATCTCGGCAACCTTCAAGCGGAAGCCTGGCGAGGGTGTCGGCCACGACCTGACTAACCACACAAGACTCTAGTCCAGGTTTATCGCCTATTCGGGTTCCATCCGCAAGGAGATCCGGCCGGGGTGTCGCTTACGGCCCCAAACGATGTGTACAGGGTTCCCGAGCCCACCAACCGGGTGCCACTCGGTACACCGGGCCACTTGTGCCTAGTCTGTCCCAAGCCCACCCTGCCGGGTGCCACTTGGTAGAAAAATAGCACTACCTACAAACACCAGAAACTAGTTGCGACTCCTGGACAGAGATCAAGTTGGTTAATAAGTCGAGAGGGTCAATTAAGGATCCCAATGTGTGGTAGTATCGAGTCATTGGACAACATACATAGAACTCAGTGCTTAAGGACGGTTCCAGTGAGACAACCCACCATGTACTCCTACATGGCCTCTCACCGCTACCTTTACCAAATCGTGTTCACACACTTCACTCTCAGCATCAGAACATATCGTGACACTCCAATTCATTCCCAATGAATCAGACCTGACACAACTCTAAGCAATAGCAGGCATAGCATGGTAGGAACACATCAGTGGCTTCAATCAACTCCTACACATGCTAGTGGGTTTCAACTATTTACTGTGGCAATGACAGGTCATGCAGAGGAATGGGTTCAACTACCGCAGCACAAAGTAGCAGATGAATCGTTGTTGTCCTAATGCAATAACTGAGAGCAGGAGCGAGAGAGTAGGGTTTTATCGAAATGAACAAGGGGGTTTGCTTGCCTGGTAAATCAACAAGGGAGGCACTGCTTCACAGACAGGTACTCTGGAACGTCTCCGGAGCAGGACCTATCGAGAAGGAACGGTGCCGGCAATCAATACACAATCATATGCAACAATATGATGCATGAACATGGCATGTAGATGTGATGCTGTTGAGCTAATGCAACTAGTAACATTGGTTTGAAGTCCATTTGAACCAAAGGTTCAAATGCATTTCTAAATTAGGTCTCTTATATATGCCATAATGTGTTTTCCCATATTCAGCATGTATAGGTTGGTTTTTCATGCATGAAACTAGTACAGATGGAAAGGTTGCATTTTTCTGATAATTTTTCATATATAAATTATTTAAATCTGAGCTACGGTTGAATTGATATGAATTTTCGAAGTTTAAATCAATTTCTGGATTTTCTGAATTATTTTAATTCCAGAAAATGTATAATTGCGTCAGCATGACGTCATCATTGCATCAGCGGTCAACGCGGCTGGTCCGGGTCAAACCTGACGTGTGGGACCCACACGTCAGTGACAGGGGGTTAACAGGGGTTATTTTAATTTAATTAAATGGTTAGGGGGGGTCGGGCCCACTGTCAGTGTCAGGGGGGGGGTTAGTTAACGGTGATTAGCACTAGCTAATCACCTGACGGGCCGGCCCCACCTGGCAGGGCTCAGGCGACGGGGGCTCGTCGCCGGCGACCTCTGGACGCGGCGGAGTCCGCGCCACAGGCCACGGGGACGGCGTCGGAGAGCACCGGGGCGTAGCCCGGGCTCTCGCGCATCTGGTGGACAGGTGGGAGGAGCGGGGACGGCCGGAGCTCGCCGGAGCAAGGCTCGCGGCGGCGGCCGGAGTTCGGGCGCGAGCGGGATCGGGCTGCGGGGCACGGGGAGGCCACCTGAGGGGCTCGGCGGCACCCTCGTGGCACCAGGAGCGCGAAGGGGGGCTTGGTTTGGGCGGAGGCGGGCCGAGACGGCGACGGCGACATGGACGGCGGCGAGAGGCTTCGGCCGTGGTGGGGAGCGGCGCTACGGCACGGGAACGGGAGGGAGAAGAGAGGGGAACGGCGGCGGAGCTCACCGCGATCACGCAGAGCAGCACAGCGGGGTCGGGGAGGACCTGGTGACGGCGAATCGACGTCGGCGGACGGCGGAGCCCGAGGAGGAAGACGGTGGCGATGGCGGCTACACAGGGCGTCCGGAGGTTCGTGGCTCGACGAGGAGGTGGAGGGGGTTGTGGCGGAGCTCGGAAGCATGTCAGGGAGGCGAGGGGAGGCCGGTGGCCATGGCAACGGCGAGCGATGGCGACGGCTGCGCTCGGGTGCGCTCGGGGAAGAGAGAACCAGGGAGGAGGGAGAGCGAGAGGGAGGGGAAAAGGACCGGGGCGGCTGCGTGGCGACGTTCCGGACGTCCAGGCGTCGAGGGGGAGGACAGGCAGGCAGGTGCCGTGGCGGCACGACGGTGCGCACGCGCCGGCCACACGCCCCTGGCCTCCTGGCGCGAGGAGGGGGACGACTGGCGCTAGCCAGTCGGCTGGGCCGGCCAGCTGGGCCGCACAGGGGAGGGGAGGCCCAGGTAAGTCCCTCCTTCCTTTTATTTCTGTTTTCTTTTTTAATTTTCTGACATTTGTTTGATTTAATAAATATATTAAATCATTTAATTTTATTATGCCAATTTTTGCAGGAGCTGGATATATTATTCCAGAGCTCTTTTATAAATGGCATAATTTTTGGACCATATTTCATATATATAGAAATATATTTCCAATGCAAATATTTATCGAATTAATCCAAATGGCCAAAATAAATGTCCATGAGCTCCTAAAAATATTGTTTTGATTTTTATCTCTGTCCAATATTTTCAGAGGGCAACATGAGCATTTTCTTGGACCCTTTTGGAGAAATTTTTATTTGGGTCATTTTAAAAAAATGATTCTGAGGGTTCCACCAATCCTCATTTCAAATTTAAATGAAATTTAAATATGATGCACAAATGGCTAGCTAGCCTAGGTCATACCAGACTAGGGATGTGACAACTCGCCCCCACTTGACAGAATCTCGTCTCGAGATTCAGGGGTCGACGGAAAGAAAGCGGGGTACTCCAGTCGAAGACGATCTTCTCGCTCCCAAGTAGCCTCTCTCTCGGAATGATGAGACCACTGAACTTTGAGAAACTTGATGTTCTGACGTCGGGTAACACGCTCTGCTTGATCAAGAATGTGAACCGGGTACTCTCGGTATGTGAGTTTATCTTGGAGATCAAGCGTTTCGTGGTCCACTCCGCGGATAGGATCCGAGAAGCAACGCCTGAGTTGAGAGACGTGGAAGACATCATGAACTCGAGAAAGATGTGGGGGTAGTTCCAACTGGTAGGCAACCTCTCCTCGTTTAGCGAGAATGCGAAAAGGACCAATGTAACGAGGAGCCAACTTGCCCTTGATACCGAAACGATGGGTACCCTTCAAAGGAGTAACCCGAAGGTAAGCTTGGTCGCCAATTTCATAAGTCATATCCTTATGATGACGATCGTACTGACTTTTCTGACGAGACTGGGCTGTTTTCAAATTCTCACGAATGATGCGAACTTGCTCTTCTGCCTCCTGGATCATATCCGGTCCAAAGAATTGTCTTTCACCGGTTTCTGACCAGTTCAAAGGTGTTCGACATCTTCGTCCATAGAGAACCTCAAAAGGAGCTTTCTTGAGGCTGGATTGGTAGCTATTGTTATAAGCAAACTCGGCGAAAGGAAGACATTTCTCCCAATCCATACCGAATGAGATAACGCAAGCTCTGAGCATGTCTTCGAGAATTTGATTGACCCGTTCCACCTGACCACTCGACTGAGGGTGGAAAGCGGTACTGAAGGAAAGATGGGTTCCCATGGCAGTTTGGAAACTCTCCCAGAAATGAGAAGTGAAAAGACTGCCACGGTCTGAATTGATCTCTAGTGGAACACCATGAAGTGACACTATTCGAGAAATATATAAGTCAGCAAGCTGACTAGCAGTGATACTCTCTCGAACAGGAAGGAAGTGAGCCACTTTGGAGAGACGATCAATGACTACGAAGATAGCATTATTCCCTCTCTTGGTCCTGGGAAAGCCGGTGATGAAGTCCATACCAACTTTATCCCATTTCCATTCAGGAATAGCTAAAGGCTGAAGGGTGCCAGCAGGTCTTTGATGCTCTGCCTTAACGCGACGACAAACGTCACATTTAGCAATGAACTCAGCGATTTCTCTCTTCATCCTAGTCCACCAGAACCTCTGGCGTAGGTCCTGATACATCTTAGTACTACCGGGATGAATCGTGAGAGGAGATTCATGCGCCTCCTTAAGAATCAACTGCCGAAGATGTTGCTTCTTGGGAACCACCAAGCGATTCTCAAAGAAAACAACACCACGATCATCCATAGAGAAACTACCACCAACTCCCTTCTTAATGTTTCCTTGATCCGAGAAATCCCGTATCATATTGCTGGCTAGTTATGATCTGATCCTCAAGGGTAGGTTTCGCCACCAAGGTAGAAAGGAATCCGTGAGGAGCAATGTGAAGGTTAAGCTTACAGAATTCCTCATGGAGAAGTGGTTGGCCTTGCTGCAACATGAGATTGTTGCAATAGGATTTACGGCTTAGAGCATCAGCCATGACATTGGCTTTGCCTGGGGTGTAGGTAATCCCTAGATCATAATCTGTGATTAACTCCAACCAACGTCTTTGCCTAAGGTTCAGATCCGGTTGGGTGAAGATATACTTGAGACTCTGGTGATCGGTGTAGATCTCGCAACGTTTACCAAGGAGGTAATGTCGCCAGGTCTTGAGTGCATAGACTACGGCTGCAAGCTCTAGATCATGTGTAGGATAATTCTCCTCATGTGGATGCAACTGTCGAGATGCATAGGCAATCACATGACGATCCTGCATAAGAATGCAACCTAGTCCCTGTCGTGAGGCGTCGCAGTAGATAATAAAGTCTTTAGTGAAATCCGGTGGCACAAGTATGGGAGCAGAAGTCAGGCGTCTTTTCAGTTCCTGAAAACTGTACTCACACTGTGGGGACCACTCAAACTTTTTATCTTTCTTGAGAAGTTCCGTGAGGGGTTTGGCTACTTTGGAGAAGTTTTCAACAAAGCGGCGACAATAGCTGGCTAGACCAAGGAAACTCCTAACTTGTTTCACGGTCTCAGGTGGAGTCCAATCGAGAACGGCTTGAACTCTCTCGGGATTGACAGCAATGCCCTTACCAGAGATTACGTGGCCTAGGTAGGTCACTTCTGGCAACCAAAATTCACACTTGGAGAACTTGGCATAAAGGCGGTGCTCTCTGAGTTTTTCTAACACAAGTCTAAGATGTTCGGCATGCTCTTCCTCGTTCTTCGAGTAAATAAGAATATCATCGAGGTAAACCACGACGAACTTATCTAAGTACTCCATGAAGATCGAGTTCATCAAGCGGGAGAATGTGGCTGGGGCGTTGGTTAGGCCAAAGGACATGACGGTGTACTCGTACTGACCATAACGAGTGACAAAAGCTGTCTTGGGAATGTCCCCGTTTCTGATCTTGATTTGGTGGTAGCCTAACCTTAAATCCATCTTGGAGAAGACTGAGGATCCAGCGAGCTGATCATACAGGTCGTTGATCCTGGGAAGCGGATACTTGTTCTTTATCGTGACCAAATTAACGGGACGATAATCTACAACCATCCGGTCCGTACCGTCTTTCTTCTTGACGAAGAGGACGGGGCAAGCCCAAGGAGAAGAACTAGGACGGATGAAACCCTTTTGCAAGGACTCATCGAGTTGTTTCTTAAGCTCGGCTAGTTCTAGGGGTGCCATCTTGTAAGGTCTCCGGGAGATTGGAGCTGTTCCTGGGATAAGATCTATGACGAACTCTACATCTCTGTCAGGTGGAACACCTGGCAGTTCCTCTGGAAAGACATCCGGAAAGTCACGGACTACCGGGATATCTTCAAGGTCTGGAAGAGGGCTGGCATTAAGAGAATAGAGTTGACGCTTTGCAACTCTAGTGGAGACGGTGACTATCTTGCCAGATGGGTGTGTAAGTTGAACAGATCTTGTGTGACAATCAATCTTGGCATGATGAGCTGTCATCCAGTCCATACCCAAGATGATGTTAATATCTGAAGACTTGAGGGCTACAAGTGATGCAAGGAATACAAGTCTATCAACAAGGATTTCATTACTATGGCTGATTCTGGTGGTCTGCCATCTAGACCCTGGGGTTTGGATTTCAAGCGGAGTTGGCATATCACAAAATGATATGTCGTGCAAACGAGCATAGCCTTCAGAAATGAAGGAGTGAGATGCCCCAGTATCGAATAGAACTGATGCTGGGTGACATTTGACAAGGAGTGTGCCAAGAACGACATCTGGATCATCATGAGCGTCTTTAGCTGAGACGTGATGCACACGTCCACGTTCAGTGGGGGCTGACTTGACACTGATCATCTTGCGTGATGGCTTAACACAGCCAAAAGTCTTCTCGGGCTGAGGTGGAGCATAACTAGTTTGAAAGCAGTCACGTGCATAGTGTCCTGGCTTCCCGCATGTGAAGCAAGTCCCTGAGGTTGGACGGGGACCCGCACTGACAAGCGATCTACCAGTAGGCCTGGGTGGAACATATGAATGAGCTGGAGGAGGCACCACATAGGATGGCCTCGGTGCATATCCGGAAGGAAGAGCGGAGTTTGGAACCCAAATCCGGCGCTTCTGGGAACTAGAACCGGAGGAAGATCCCAAATCACGGGTGTGCTTACGAGACTCCTCGTAAGTGAGTTGAGCTGTCTCTGCATTGATGGCCTTGTTCACAAGGGCTTGGAATGTATCACAATGATGCAGGTGGAGATCACGACGCAACTTGGGGTTGAGACCCTTCCGGAACCTAGCTTGCTTCTTGGCGTCCGTGGACACTTCTTCTGTGGCATAGCGGGCAAGGTTCTCGAATTCTCTGCTATAAGCATCAACAGCCATCTTACTCTGGGTGAAACTACAGAACTCTTCTCTCTTGCGATCAATGAGGGCCTGGGGAGTGTGATGCTCGCGAAAAGCCTCAGTGAAATCCTTCCAGGTAGGAATCTGGCCAACTGGAAGCATAGCCTCATAGTTCTGCCACCAAAGACTAGCAGGACCTTCTAGGTGATATGTGGCATAAGTGACCTTGTCATCTTCAGCTACGTTCGCGGAACGCAGCTTATGGGTGATGCTACGGAGCCAGTCATCTGCATCGAGTGGCTCGATGGAATGATGAAAGCTAGGTGGGTGCAAGCGGATAAAGTCATGAATGGTCACAGATCCCTTGAACTGATGTGCGGTATTCTCCTCGATACGTGCCAACAAACGATTAGACTCACGCTTGTTCCTCTCCATCTCTAGCATGAACTCTGTCAACGAAGGCTGGTCGGGAGGATCCTCATCCCTACCATCTCCATGGTTCTGGCTACGAACAACAGAACTTGATGACATCCTAGTGAAACGAAACCAAGGACGAAATCAGCATCAACTATCGACTGTAGAATGTAGGACAAGGAATTAGTATCTCTCGAACTCCTAGGGAAATTTCGGCAGCATAACGGCAGTAGAATGCTCAGAATGAGACATCATACTAAAAATGGGGTAGTACAACAACTCAACATCATTACTCAAGGTTCTGGGATAGTACTAAACAGACTACACCGGAAATACTTAAAACTGGGGTATGACTCTGATCAACCAATCCTATGGGACTACGGAGTAGTAACACGTGATCCTGATAGACGGAAGAGAAAGCCTAGTTCCTTAACCCCGTACGAAAGATAGGACGACTCAGATCAGAAGGTCATGAGGTAAAGGAGTAAAAAGAGCCTTACGTTCCTTCCCACAATCAATTCCCTTACATAACTAAAGAATTTCTAGACTCAACTTCGACCAGTATGGCTTGGTAAACCTACAGGCAGTCAGGCTCTGATACCAAAGCTGTCAGGACCCCGACTCGATGTCACATCGATCTAGCCGGTAACACCTCATATCACTTTGCGGCCTCACGCACGGTATCCCCACGGGTGTCGTCTTACCTTTTCCCGGGACCGTTTGCGCCTTTTGGCTCACGTATATGATAGTGTCGCTAGCATCCATATGATAAGGAGCCCGGGCTGACATGACTAGTCGTAAACCCAAAGTGGCACAGACCTACAGGGACAGGCATCCATGACCCAGCTTCGAATGTGTCGGTCATCAGCAAGTGGGTCCGGGCTGTAGCACTGGGCTAGCAGGACTCCGGTAAACCGGGCTGTAGCGGGCTAACAGGACTCCGGTACTCAAAGCGTGACATTTCCCCGAAGGGACAGACACAGGAACGAAGAAGGACACATGCCGGCCAGCCTAAGTGTTCCAGAGCAGTAGCAAGCTACCATGGCTCAGCGGTAACACTAGGAGACATTTCCCGGTAAGAGAGGCTACTAAAGATAAACAACTAGATAGTCAGATCCCACACATAGCACTACACATTACACGTACGCATAACATGCAAGTATGTGCTGTACAACATGGCATCACAGCATAACTCAACAATCATATAGATAAAGGCTCAGAAGAGCCATCATAGCAATTATTGCAAACAGGGGTCACAAGACCCGTCATACAGAGCATACAAGCAACAAGCGGAAGCATTACATGTCTGGGTACAGACATCTACAAATGAAAAAGGCTGAAGAGCCTGACTATCTACAACATCCGATCAAGATCGTAGCTGAGGTACTAGCTACTAGTCGAAGTCCACGAGAACACTAGTAAGACCGAAGTCTCCGCTGCAAAAACATAAATAAAGCAACATGAGTACAAAGGTACTCAGCAAGACTTACATCAGATCCTATCATACATGCATTTGTATCAAGAGGTAATGTGGGGTTTAGTTGCAGCAAGCCAGCTTTGACTCTGTGGCTATCCTGTTCTACGACTACCAGAAACTCTGGAGGTGAAACAACGTACACGAGTCCACTAATCACCACACAATACACTACTATGGATTCATCCCCGTCTCCCTACGAGAAGGCCATCCATAGCACTCACACTTGTCTTGAGCATTTTATAGTATCCACTTCAAGTTGTCTATGTACCATGTAAGCATCCAAGAAGTCCATAACCGCGGACCCGGCTATTCGAATAGATCATGTTAACCCTGCAGGGGTGTACTTCTTCACACACGCTCTCGCCACTTACCGCCATGTACACGTCATGTATCTCGGCAACCTTCAAGCGGAAGCCTGGCGAGGGTGTCGGCCACGACCTGACTAACCACACAAGACTCTAGTCCAGGTTTATCGCCTATTCGGGTTCCATCCGCAAGGAGATCCGGCCGGGGTGTCGCTTACGGCCCCAAACGATGTGTACAGGGTTCCCGAGCCCACCAACCGGGTGCCACTCGGTACACCGGGCCACGTGTGCCTAGTCTGTCCCAAGCCCACCCTGCCGGGTGCCACTTGGTAGAAAAATAGCACTACCTACAAACACCAGAAACTAGTTGCGACTCCTGGACAGAGATCAAGTTGGTTAATAAGCCGAGAGAGTCATTAAGGATCCCAATGTGTGGTAGTATCGAGTCATTGGACAACATACATAGAACTCAGTGCTTAAGGACGGTTCCAGCGAGACAACCCACCATGTACTCCTACATGGCCTCTCACCGCTACCTTTACCAAATCGTGTTCACACACTTAACTCTCAGCATCAGAACATATCGTGACACTCCAATTCATTCCCAATGAATCAGACCTGACACAACTCTAAGCAATAGCAGGCATAGCATGGTAGGAACACATCAGTGGCTTCAATCAACTCCTACACATGCTAGTGGGTTTCAACTATTTACTGTGGCAATGACAGGTCATGCAGAGGAATGGGTTCAACTACCGCAGCACAAAGTAGCAGATGAAGCGTTGTTGTCCTAATGCAATAACTGAGAGCAGGAGCGAGAGAGTAGGGTTTTATCGAAATGAACAAGGGGGTTTGCTTGCCTGGTAAATCAACAAGGGAGGCACTGCTTCACAGACAGGTACTCTGGAACGTCTCCGGAGCAGGACCTATCGAGAAGGAACGGTGCCGGCAATCAATACACAATCATATGCAACAATATGATGCATGAACATGGCATGTAGATGTGATGCTGTTGAGCTAATGCAACTAGTAAACATTTGGTTTGAAGTCCATTTGAACCAAAGGTTCAAATGCATTTCTAAATTAGGTCTCTTATATATGCCATAATGTGTTTTCCCATATTCAGCATGTATAGGTTGGTTTTTCATGCATGAAACTAGTACAGATGGAAAGGTTGCATTTTTCTGATAATTTTTCATATATAAATTATTTAAATCTGAGCTACGGTTGAATTGATATGAATTTCCGAAGTTTAAATCAATTTCTGGATTTTCTGAATTATTTTAATTCCAGAAAATGTATAATTGCGTCAGCATGACGTCATCATTGCATCAGCGGTCAACGCGGCTGGTCCGGGTCAAACCTGATGTGTGGGACCCACACGTCAGTGACAGGGGGTTAACAGGGGTTATTTTAATTTAATTAAATGGTTAGGGGGGGGTCGGGCCCACTGTCAGTGTCAGGGGGGGGGGTTAGTTAACGGTGATTAGCACTAGGCTAATCACCTGACGGGCCGGCCCCACCTGGCAGGGCTCAGGCGACGGGGGCTCGTCGCCGGCGACCTCTGGACGCGGCGGAGTCCGCGCCACAGGCCACGGGGACGGCGTCGGAGAGCAACGGGGCGTAGCCCGGGCTCTCGCGCATCTGGTGGAACAGGTGGGAGGAGCGGGGACGGCCGGAGCTCGCCGGAGCAAGGCTCGCGGCGGCGGCCGGAGTTCGGGCGCGAGCGGGATCGGGCTGCGGGGCACGGGGAGGCCACCTGAGGGGCTCGGCGGCACCCTCGTGGCACCAGGAGCGCGAAGGGGGGCTTGGTTTGGGCGGAGGCGGGCCGAGACGGCGACGGCGACATGGACGGCGGCGAGAGGCTTCGGCCGTGGTGGGGAGCGGCACTACGGCACGGGAACGGGAGGGAGAAGAGAGTGGAACGGCGACGGAGCTCACCGCGATCACGCAGAGCAGCACAGCGGGGTCGGGGAGGACCTGGTGACGGCGAATCGACGTCGGCGGACGGCGGAGCCCGAGGAGGAAGACGGTGGCGATGGCGACTACACAGGGCGTCCGGAGGTTCGTGGCTCGACGAGAAGGTGGAGGGGGTTGTGGCAGAGCTCGGAAGCATGTCAGGGAGGCGAGGGGAGGCCGGTGGCCATGGCAACGGCGAGCGATGGCGACGGCTGCGCTCGGGTGCGCTCGGGGAAGAGAGAACCAGGGAGGAGGGAGAGCGAGAGGGAGGGGAAAAGGACCGGGGCGGCTGCGTGGCGACGTTCCGGACGTCCAGGCGTCGAGGGGGAGGACAGGCAGGCAGGTGCCGTGGCGGCACGACGGTGCGCACGCGCCGGCCACACGCCCCTGGCCTCCTGGCGCGAGGAGGGGGACGACTGGCGCTAGCCAGTCGGCTGGGCCGGCCAGCTGGGCCGCACAGGGGAGGGGAGGCCCAGGTAAGTCCCTCCTTCCTTTTATTTCTGTTTTTTAATTTTCTGACATTTGTTTGATTTAATAAATATATTAAATCATTTAATTTTATTATGCCAATTTTTGCAGGAGCTGGATATATTATTCCAGAGCTCTTTTATAAATGGCATAATTTTTGGACCATATTTCATATATATAGAAATATATTTCCAATGCAAATATTTATCGAATTAATCCAAATGGCCAAAATAAAATGTCCATGAGCTCCTAAAAATATTGTTTTGATTTTTATCTCTGTCCAATATTTTCAGAGGGCAACATGAGCATTTTCTTGGACCCTTTTGGAGAAATTTTTATTTGGGTCATTTTAAAAAAAATGATTCTGAGGTTTCCACCAATCCTCATTTCAAATTTAAATGAAATTTAAATATGATGCACAAATGGCTAGCTAGCCTAGGTCATACCAGACTAGGGATGTGACAACATCCGTACTATGAAATCTTTCATATCCACTTCGAACGCCCTGTGGAGTTCGACCAACTGCTTCAGTTGGTCACTCAGAGGCATTGGGTGTTTGGCCCCAGCATACTGGGACCAGAACAGCTTCTCCATGGAGCTCCTCTCCTAGGCATGGTAGAACTCCGCGGCATCTGAGACGCTACATGGCAGATCTACGAATGCCCCTGGAGAGCTCTGAATTCGGGTAAGTAAAAGAAACACCTCCTCAACATGTTTGCTTTGCATAATGAATGTCTTACCCGCCGCTATCTTCTTGGCCACCTGGATTTCCTGCTGTGCCTTGTCAGCTTCGGCCTTGGCATCTCTCATACTCGCAAGGACCTTCGCGAGCTCGGCCTCTTTCATCTTAAGATCATGCTCCACGGACTCGAACTTCTTGTTGAGGTCCTGGAGCTCTTGCTTTACCTCGCCCACTCTAGCATCTTTCTTTTTGTGCTCCTTGCATTCCAAGGCCGCCTTGTCTTCGGCCTCGAACAACGCTTTCTTCAGGTATGCCACTTCGGTGGTGGCCCCTGTTACACAGTCACGACGTTTCGTCGTTAGACTAACCAATTTTATCTATCCTTCGTTGTATGAGAGCGGGGAATTACTCACCTTTGTTCTCTTCGAGCTGCCTCTTCATGAGGTCTAGCTCTCCCTGCGCCTGCTCCAGGTCCCGCTTCAGTCCGGCGACTTCGGTTGTGCGGACAGCAGCGGCAAGCAGCACAGCCTGCTTATTCACATGCACACTTATTATTAGACTCATGCGGATTATAATTGACCCTCCGTTTGGCTTTTGTTTTCGAACATCAAACAGGGTATCAGGGGCTACTACCTATCGGGTGGTAATTTCACACATTTTTATTACTTACCTCAAAGCTTGTTAGGAGGCTGGTACACGCTTCAGTCAGTCTGCCCTTGGCGGATAGAACCTTCTGAATCACTGCACTCATAAGAGTACGGTGCTCGTCATCCATGGAAGCACCGTGAAGCGCTTCCAGCAGACTATCCGATGCCTCTGGCACGACGAAAGTCATCGGCACGGACGGCTCGCCCTCCCTAGCGAGGGGCCGCCTGCCCGCATCCGGAGCCATCGAAGGCTCCAGCACAATATTCGGTTGAGAGTCCGGCTTGGTGCGGCTCACATCGGCACGATCCACGGGGATCTTAAACATTGCTTGTCCGGCATCTAGAATTCCTCCTTCGGGCGTCTCTAGAGTCACCTCCCCCTGCTCTGGGAACCATTGGGACAACACCTCTGTGTCGTCCGCAGGCTGAGGAGTAGTGGTCGTCGGAAGCGAGTTCATCGCCGAATCACTCAAGGATCCATCCGAAGACGATACCTCGGGATGGACCCTGGCCGGACTGCGTGCATGTTCGGTATTATAACAATACTATGAAGCAAAGTCGCACTAAAGTACAGCAGAGTGCGGAGACTTACAATCTCGCCATGGGCTTCCCCCTGGGCAGCCACCCTTCCTCACTATGTGCGGCCGTGGCGGAGTAGTCTGGAAGGGACATCTTTCCCTTCTTGGACGTCCCAGCCTCCCCCTCCGGGGCGGCTTTCCTCTTTTTCTCCTCCCAGTGCGGGGAGGCAGAACTTCTTCGTGTCTCCCCCCGCCTCCGCGGGAGGAATCTGCCATGTCATCTTCGGACAACGTGGGTATAACGGCCTTGCGCTGGGGGCCTCTCCCGGCCCCCTGGTCCGCCTTCTCAGGCCCCTCATCCTCTCCGGATGGGGTGGCCCCTTCTTCTTCTTCCTCCCCTTTGGGGGAGGAGTGTGCCTCGTCATCTTCGGACGAGGCTTCCGGTATAACCTTAGGCCGGAGACCCTTCCTGGTCCCCGGGGCTTTCTTTTCGGCCTTCTTCTTTGGTGCCTTGTAGGGTGCCGGGACTAGCATCTCCGTGAGGAGAGCATCAGCTGGGCCTTCTGGCAGTGGAGCCGGACACTCAATCTGCCCCGCTGTCTCCACATAGTCCTGTTTAAATATGCACAATTACTTAAGACTCCCCCATGAATATACTGGGAATAGCTGAATCCGGTGGTAGTCAGAAAACTCACCGGACTAGGAGGCCCCGCGGCGAGAAGTCCACGGTCCTCGTATGTGGGAGGATGTACTTCGGAGGCCTTGAACAGTGCCTTCCAAGCATCTTTATGTTTCATGCCATAAAGCCTGCGAAGCGTCTGGTGTTCGGCCGGGACGAACTCCCATAGATTGAACGCCCGTCTTTGGCACGGAAGAATCCTGCGGACAAGCATGACCTGGATCACATTGACAAGCTTGATGTTCTTGTCCTTCATGCTCTTGATACAGTTTTGGAGTCCGGTAAGCTCTATAGGTTCGCCCCAGGCCAGGCCCTTCTTTTCCCAGGAGGTGAGCCGCATGGGGGTTCTGGATCGGAACTCGGGGGCCGCTGCCCAGTTGGCGCCGCGCGGCTCGGTGATGTAGAACCACCCCGACTGCCACCCTTTCACGGTCTCTGCAAAGGAGCCTTCAAGCCAGGTGACGTTAGGCATCTTGCCCACCATGGCCCCTCCACACTCCGCTTGCTGGCCGCTCACGATCTTCGGCTTCATGCAGAAGATTTGTAGCCATACGCCAAAGTGAGGCTTGATGCGGAGGAAGGCCTCGCACACGACGATAAATGTCGAGATGTTGAGGACGAAATTTGGGGCTAGATCATGGAAATCTAGCCCGTAGTAGAACATGAGCCCGTGGACGAAGGGATGAAGTGAAAATCCCAGTCCACAGACAAAGTGGGTGACAAACACGACCCCCTCGTGAGGTGCCGGGGTTGGAATGGTCTGCCCCTTGTCCGGTAGCCGGTGCGTGATGTCTGCGACCAAGTACCCGGCCGCCCGAAGATTCGCGATATGCTTCTCTTTCACGGTGGAGGCCACCCACTTGCCCCCTGCTCCGGACATGTTTAGCTGTGCGGAGAAGACTTGGGCTTGGGCGCTGGAGCTCGAGGGGGCAAGAGTGGTCAGAGGAGGAAGAAGGTGTGGGTAAAAATGGGGAACTCTTATCCCTTTATGGAGGCGACGAAAGCGGTGCGCCTCCTCACTTGCCCATTGAGAATCGCTTAGTTTCCAAGCGCCACGATTGATGGCGTGGTGGGATTACCCATACCCGTATTGATGAGAATCCTGTGATAAGGGGACACGATCTCTGCTTTGACAAGATGTGTCAAGGAAACCACCTCGCAATATGCGCTGTGGCTGGTTGCGGTTCGAATAATGACCCGACCATAATGACATGTCACGTTGTCTAAAAAAGTTGTCAGCGGATTGCATTTGTGAAATATCATTCTCTCTACGGTGGTATGTGAAGATCATTTTGCGGATCCGGACACGGTTTAAGTGTTCGACAATTACTTTGAAGTTTCGGAGAAGGAACCCGCCTTGCAATGCCGAAGACAAGACTGCGCACCGGACTCATCATCATTGAAGCCTGGTTCAGGGGCTACTAAGGGAGTCCTGGATTGGGGGGGTATCCGGATGGCCGGACTATATACATCGTCCGGACTATTGAAGTGTGAAGGTACAAGACTCAAGACTCCGTCCCGTGTCCGGGTGGGACTCTCCTTTGCATGGAAGACAAGCTTGGTGATCCGGATATTATGTTTCCTTCCTTGTAACCGACTCCATGTAAACCCTAGCCCTCTCCGGTGTCTATATAAACCGGAGAGGTTGGTCCTTAGAAGGCCGATCACAATTACAATCATAATCATCATAGGCTAGCTTCTAGGGTTTAGCCTCTACGATCTCGTGGTAGATCTACTCTTGTACTACTCATATCTTCAATATTAATCAAGCAGGAAGTAGGGGTTTACCTCCATCAAGAGGGCCCGAACCTGGGTAAACATTGTGTCCCTTGGTTCCTGTTACCATCAGCCTAAGACGCACAGATCGAGACCCCCTACCCGAGATACGCCGGTTTTGACACCGACAGGGGGAACCATGTCTTACATATGCATTTGTCTGCAATGTGGCGGGGGGGGGGGTTACAGTTCTATCCCTGCCTTTAGGCTTCTTGGCTTGGGTCTGTGTCTTGAGGGTCACAAATAGTACAGTAACTTTGCTTCTCCAAAATAGTGGGCGCGAGTGATTTCAGGCGAGGAGGGCTTGTTTTGAAATACTGGGCGCGAGCAATTTCAGGCGAGGAGGGCGTGTTTTGAAATAGTGGGTGCGAGCTATTTAGGCAAAGTATAGGGTGTTTTGCCACCCATGGTTTATGAATTATTCGGCGCAAGCCATTTCGGCTGAGGAGAGGGTGTTTTGCCGCCCATGGTTTATGAATTATTCAGCACCTGTCATTTTGACAGAGGAGAAGGCGCGCATGGATGAAGTTACGAACCTACCCTCGAGACAATGGGCCAATTGATGCGTGTCCCACATAGGCCAGTAATTTCGTGTCTCCCATTTATTTTGTCAAGCGAATTCCACCGAGAAGAGGGTGTTTAGCGGAAATTTTGCGAGAACTAGCATCCACGTCTACCTTACCAAGTCGATTCGAATCAAATTTTGAAATATTAGCTTGCGACTTCTTTTTTAGATGGTGAGATGATGCTCCGGGCAAATGTGTTTTTACATTTTCGTTGCTAATGATTTACTATATGAAAAATAGTTGACCCACTCAAAAATGGGAATCAAACCCAAAATGTAATATCTCGATTCAATGAAATAGCTCGTGCACCAGGTCAAAATAGTGAACTAAATCCAAAATTGAACACCTCAATTGAGTACCATGTTGTATTATAGTACTACATGAACATGCTGAAAGTAAAACTAATGAACTTGTTTGATACACATATCTCCGTTCATGTGTGGATTGCAGACAACATGTTCACCATTTCAAATATTTGAATGCAAATTTACATCGAAACATGGTTTTTATCAGTCTTCGATGCATAAACGCGACCTCCCCTCTCCCGGACTCCTGTTCTCTCTCTCGCTGACAATCTTCGTTTCTACCGCATACATCCAAACGCAAACCTTATCGGTCTCTCTCCCTGTTTCTCTCTATCTCTCCCTCTCTCTCTTTGTCTCTATGTGGGTCTTCCTAGTTCCCATGCACACTCCATGTATAGGTCTCTCTAGCACACAATGTATGATTCTCTAGTCCAAGCTAAATATCTAGGGTGCACTCATCATACGCACACAAATTCCCTAGCTCGTTGTCCGTAACTCTCTCATGCACCACTCTGCCGTCTCGGAGCTCTTCCCTCTCTCTCTCAAACTCTCCATCTCCCTAGGTCATAGATACACATGCATATCTCACTCGCACTCGATAGACCCATCTAAAACTCTCTCCCCCCCTAATTCTCTATCCATCTCACACGGACACACACACACATAGTCAATCTCACGCCTAGCTAAGTATGACTGTCTCTCACTCAATTGTAGGCACACGCAATCCCGCCCATGTATATGACTATTTCTCAGTCTCCATCACAAACATATGCATTGTCTCTTTCCCTCACTTAGTCTATCTCAATTTCTCTTGGGGCATCTTTCTATCGCACACACACCTCATCCCTCGATCTCTCACCCATATAGTCGTCTCACGATCTCGAGGGGATCTATCTATCACAAACACAACCTCTCTCTCTCCCTATGCGTCCATCTTCTCCATGCGTCCCTCTCGACCTCCATCCCTTGTTGGCCAAACCTCTATTGGACATGTGTTATAGGGGTGTCTTTCTCCGTTGCAAACAATCACGCACAGGCTATCTTCGTGTATGTCCTCACCTTGCTTTTCTATCTCGGAGATGCAGGCGTGATATGTTTGCATAAGTAACGAACACTCTCTCTCTATCTTATCGTTTGTTGTCCTTTTCTCTTTCACATGCAATCTTTTGCAAACTCACTCTTTCTCCTTCACACGCACTTGATCTCTCTCGACTTAGGTACTCTCTTTGGTCCATAGCATATAGATATATTGAAAAGTCAAACTTCACAAAGTTTCACTAGGTACATGGAGAAAAAAAATTACATCTAGAACGACAAACATATATCACTAGATTCATCATGAGATGTAGTTTCTTATGATGTATCTTTGGTATTGTAGATATAAATAATATTTGCATAAACCTGGTCAAAGTTTCCAAAGTTTGACTTCTAAAAATTTATATGCACTACATTATCGAACAAATGGAGTATCTCTTGCCCCCTCTCAGCTATCTGACGCACAACTCAGCTGTATCAGGGCTCCTCTATCTCTCTCCAACTTTATATCTCCCTGGTCCACACATACACATATCTCGCTCGCGCTACATAGACCCATCTAAAACTCTCCACCCTTGTTCTCTCTCTCTATGTGAGACCCCCTATAAGTACCATAATCTCTCACTGCATCATTGGCACACGCACTCCCCTAAGTATGAATATCTCTCACTATCCATCAGGAACACACGTATTTTCTCCTTCCATCCATACGTCTATCTCGATATCTCTCAGGGCATCTTCTATCGCGCAGACCTTGTTACTCGATCTCCCACCCATGAAGTCCCATCACGATCTCCAGGGGATCTCTCTGTCACAAACACACACTCTCTCCTCCCCATGCCTGCATTTTCTCCATATGTCTCTCTCGACCTCTCTCCCTTGTTTGTCAGACCTCTCTTGGCCACATGCTAGGGGTCTTTATCTCTCAGTTGCAAATAACCACACACTATCTCCTTACCTCGCTTCCGCTATCGAAGATGCATGTGTGATATATTTGCATAAGACACACATGTTTTTCTCTACTTTATCATGTGTTGTCCATGTCTCTTTCACACACGCACACACACTTTTCTCACTCACTCTTTCTATTTCACTCACTCTCTCTCTAAGTAGGTACTCTCTCACGTCCATAAACATATGGATGTTTTGAAAAGTCAAACCCCAGAAAAGTTTGACCAGGTATATGTGGAGAAAAACATTTCCATCTAGAACGATCATTAGATTCATCACAACATGTACTTAATTCATACGATCATTTATCTTTGGTATTGTAGATATAAGTAATTTCTTTATAAACTTGGCCAGTTTTAAAAGTTTGACTTTAAGAAAATATAGGCACTACATTATCGAACGGAGGGAGTAGCTCTTTATCTCTCTCTACTATCTCTCACAGGCCTCCCCTCTCACTTGATCTCTCTTTACCGAGGGATTATATGGTGACTGTGTTAGCGTATGGCTCCGTATATTGTTTAGTTGACCGGTCAACTAGTACACATGCTGCCTTGTTAGCTAGTGTTCTCTATCTTCATGTGCTGGCCCATGTGGCAGTGGGTGAAAATAAGTAAACTAGAGGCCCATCTGACATGCAATGAAGTAAACAAAGTCGAAACCACTTTTTTTGAAGCTTAAAGTTGAAACCACTTGCGGTAGCACCCCACACGCTAGTATATCAGCGCTGCTATACACATGACCGCATGCACGACCAATGCATGCACGATTCAGATGTGGCAGCACCAAAAACTAGCGTGCATGTAGGAGCACTGTTGGGGAAGGAGAATCATGTAGGCGTCGTGCGTTTACAATCGTGCGTGAAGCAATTCTGCTAGTAAATTGAGGGCACACTTCTTCCGCATGAAGGACGCACTTGCGCCCACTACGCCACTGCACGGCGACATGCACACAAGGACACACTCGCACACGCCCAACACAAAATACACACCAGCACACGTGTACACCAGCGTCACCGCCGCTTGAGATGGACAGTGAGGCAGTCGACAAGCAGAGGAGGCTCGAGCCAAAACCGCATCCGGCGAGCCTGGACTTCATCGGCTGTCACGCCCAATATGCGACCCTATCCAAAAGGAACTCGAAGGTCCCACCAACGATAGACCCGCATATTGAAATGCTTTTGCAAGGTGGATATCATTACATCAACATTACATAATAGGTGGGGATACATACAAAAGGCAAACAATGCCACATGAATACAACAATATATCATACACAATATCAACATTCGACTACGGATGAAACACAAACAGAAGCTCAAACGACATCCACCCCGCTAGCCCAGGCTGCCGACCTGGAACCTATCCCCTGATCGAAAAAGAAGCAGAAGAAGAACTCCAAAACAAGCAAACATCGCTCTCGCGTCATGATCATCGCATAATCTGTACCTGCAACTGTTGTTGTAGTAATCTGTGAGCCACGAGGACTCAGCAATCCCATTACCATGGGTATCAAGACTAGCAAAGCTTAAAGGGAAAGGAAGGGGTAAAGTGGTGAGGCTGCCGCAGCGACTAAGCATATATGGTGGCTAGCATACGCAAATAAGAGTGAGACGAGAGAAAATGGAACGGTCATCAACTAGTAATGATCAAGAAGTGATCCTGAACTCCTACTTCCGTCAAACATAACCCAGACACCGGGTTTCACTTCCCGGACTCCGCCGAAAAGAGACCATCATGGCTACACACGCGGTTGATGCATTTTAACTCGGATCTGGTGTCAAGTTATCTACAACCGGACATTAACAAGTTTTAACTCCCATCTGCCTATAACCGCAGGCACGGCTTTCGAAATATTACACCCTGCAGGGGTGTCCCAACTTAGCCCATGACAAACTCTCGCGATCAATGAAGGATATACCTTCTCCCAGGAAGACCCAATCAGACTCGGAATCCCGGTTTACAAGACATTTCGACAATGGTAAAACAAGACCAGCAAGACCGCCCGATGCACCGACAATCCCGATAGGAGCTGCACATATCTCGTTCTCAGGGTAACACTGTAACACCCACGATGCGGCTATATCTCCCACGTGTCGAAGCACGACTTAGAGGCATAACCGCATTGTGGTTTTTGTCGCAAGAAGGGTCATCTTCACACAATCCCATGTAATGAACAAGAATGGGATAAAGAGTTGGCTTACAATCGCCACTTCACACAATGAACATATAATAAATCATACATCATTCAGAGTACACACATAGTCCGACTACGGACGAAGCCAAAAGAAAAGAAGATAACCCAACTGCTAGATTCCCGATCGTCCCGACTGGGCTCCACTACTGATCAACATGAAACAAAACATAGCAACAACTAAGATCTTCGTTGAGCTCCCATCTGAGCTTGGTTGCATCAGCTGCACTGGTATCATCGGCACCTACAACTGTTGTGATAGTATCTGGTGAGTCACGAGGACTCAGCAATCTCAAAACCCGCGAGATCAAGACTATTTAAGCTTATGGGTAGGAAAGGGTAATGAGGTGGAGTTGCAGCAAGCACTAAGCAAATATGGTGGCTGACATACGCAAATAAGAGCGAGAAGAGAGCAAAAGGAACGGTCGTGAACTAGCAATGATTAAGAAGTGATCCTGAACTCCTACTTACGTCAAACATAACCCAAAACCGTGTTCACTTCCCGGACTCCGCCGAAAAGAGACCATCACGGCTACACACGCGGTTGATGCGTTTTAATTCGGATCAGGTGTCAAGTTATGTACAACCGGACATTAACAAATTCCCATCTGCCTATAACCGCAGGCACGGCTTTCGAAAGATTATACCCTGCAGGGGTGTCCCAACTTAGCCCATGATAAGCTCTTGCGATCAACGAAGGATATTCCTTCTCCTAGGAAGACCCGATCAGACTCGGAATCCCGGTTTACAAGACATTTCAACAATGGTAAAACAAGACCAGCAAAGCCTCCCGCTGTGCCGACAAATCCCGATAGGAGCTGCACATATATTGTTCTCAGGGCACACCGGATTGTCCAAACTTCCGGTAGGCCAGCCCAGAGTTGCCCCTGGTGGCCACCGGCGGTTGACAGGTTGGACCAACACTCACGACGAGCACTAGCCTGGGGGGGTAAAATAAAGATGACCCTTGAGTCTGCAGAACCCAAGGGAAAAAGGCTTAGGTAGGCAAATGTTAAAACCAAGGTTGGGCCTTGCTGGAGGAGTTTTATTCAAAGCGAACTGTCAAGGGGGTCGCATAAATCACACAACCGCATAACGAACGCAAAATCCAGGAACATAACACCGGTATGACAGAAAACTAGGGAGGCAAGAGTGGAACAAAACACCAGGCATAAGGCCGAGTCTTCCACCCTTTACCAAGTATATAGATGCATTAATTAAATAAGAGATATTGTGATATCCCAATCATAATCCTGTCCATCATGTAGCATTCTTCAACTTCACCTACAACTAGCAACGCTATAAGAGGGCTGAGCAAAGCGGTAACATAGCCGAGCAACGGTTTGCTAGGAAGGGTGAAAAGGTTAGAGGCTGACATGGCAATATAGGAGGCATGGTAAACAAGTGTGAGGTAACGCGGTATAGCGATAGAACGAAGCAACTAGAAAGCAAATATAGAAGTGATATCGAGGGTAATGGTCATCTTGCCTGAAATCCCGATAGAAAGAAGAACGAGTCCATGAAGAAGACAAACAGACATAGTCGAACGAATCCTCACAACTCCGGAACGAAACCGAAGCTAACGAGAGAAGCAAACCGGAAAGAAGCAAACAATATGGTAAACAACCAGCACGTAAGCATGGCATGATGCACAACCAAATATGATGCATGTCGGGTTTAATGAGGCATGGCATGGCAAGGTAAAGCAAACAACACTACAATTTAAGTGGAGCTCAATATGCAACGAGTTGCAAACACCACATCAATTATTTAGTTTAATCTCGTTAAGCTACCAAACAATATTAAATGTTATTAAACATGGCAAGGGGTGAAGCATAATAAAACTACCTAACTAGGCAATTTTAAATGAGGCCGGAAACAACAAACAACAATTCCGGAAATCCCCATATGTCATTTAGTAGTTTAAAGCAAACACAATTTTAACCATTTTAGTTGTTGTTATCATGATGCGGATGACATATTCAAGTTTATGCAATTTTATGAAAATGTTAACATGAGCATGATACGAGGCATTTGTCGCCATGGCGGAAGGGAAAAGGTGCCACGGCGGTGAAACGGAAATAGTGCCACGGCAACATATCGGTTCCGATAGCTCATGGAGGTACCCGTGCAAAAGGAAGTGAGCGTGAGCGTGTCATGCAAGAGATGGTGGGGTGATCCTAGCTTCCGGGTTCCCACGGGACGGCGGCTTGGAAACGAGTGACAATTCAGACACGGTGCAAGCGGTGCATCTCATTCAACACATGCATTCGTTCATGGGCGGTCGTCTCGGGTTATACCTTTGAAGCGTGCGTTTCGGGGCGGAACGAGTTCGGAGGGGTGTAGAGGAAGTAGCCGTTCACGGGACGTCGTGGAAGTAGTTGTACACGGCGTCGGTAGAGGAAGTAGTCGTTCATGTCCCATGGATGTTCGGGGTCCACGGGGTCTTCGAGGGTCGATGGTAGTGGTACACGGTTCGAAGTCGTACACGGGTCCACGTCTTCATGGTACTTGGCGTCCTCTCGGCCTTGACAGTGAAGAAATGGAATGCGGTGGTCGTGGTACTTGGCGCATCACCGGGTAGTCATACCAGAGGGTCTCGACGAACCCGAAGGGGGACTTGACGAATCCGGTCTTGGCGATTCAGGTACACGGGTCTTCGGGCGACAATACGACCAGGGGATGGCCACAACAGGGAAGGTGCAGCTGTTGCTGCTGCTGTCTCTGATGGAGGCAAGATCCAATGGAGGAGCTGGCGAGGCAGCGGCGCTGGGCAGACAATGAGGGAGGGTCGCGCGCAGGGTGGCCCTCCGGGAGGCGCGCGGCGACGAGGAGGAGGCCGCGGGCGAGGTGGCTCCTGGTCACTGTAGAGGAAGCAGAGGACAGCACGGGTCCTGCGACGACGGAGAACGGCAAGGGTGGCGGAGGCCATCCTGATCTGGATGATGGGCTCCTCCCCTGGCGACAGAAGGAGCGGCTCGGGGTCTTGGATGGCGACGCGGGCCTGACAGCAGCTTGGCGCGGGCTCCGGGGCCGCCGGAGTTGGCCGAGCTCGGGGACGAGCTCCCGGCGATGAGGCGCTGATGCGAAGGCGAAGACGGAGGCGCGAGGCGACATGGCCATGGCGATGGGGAGACGAGGCGGCAGCGCTACGAGGAGGGTCGGCTCGGTCGACGGCTGCGGGAGGCGACGCGCTTGAGGGCGCGACACGGTTGGACGGCGGGGAGGCAGCAACAGCGGGGCACGGGCAGGGCGCGGGGACGGCTCGGGCACGGCAGGGCTTGGGGGCGCTCGAGAAAGGGAGGCGTCGCGAGGTGGAGATGGGGATCGAGAGGAGGGAGTGGGGTCGAGCACTGGCGGCGCTCCCTAGCGATGCGGGGCTGCGTGCGATGGGGATCGCTGAACGAAGGTGGCGGCGCGAGGGGATGAGGAGGAGGGATCGGGGGGATCGGGCTAGGGTTAGGAGGGGCGTTAGGTGGGCCTTGGGCCGACTAAGGTAGTGGGCTGCGGCTGGAGAGGTGGGCTGCGAGGAAGCAGGCCGGTTTGGATAGTCGGGCCTAAGAGGCCTGGCTGGGGTCTCTCTCTAGTCTCTTATATTTTCTTAGCAGAAAACAATTAAAGAGAAGAAAAAGAAAGAGAGGGTTAGGGAAAGGATTTGCGCATGGAGACAATTTTCCCGGACTCGCAAAAATATGCTTGTTCCAAGAAAAATAGAAGTGGGCATGACCGAAAGATTTAAATTCAAACTCATTTGAAATTCAAATGGGTTTGAACTAGACTTGATGAAAGGAAGGTCCAAAAATGTTCGGATTTTTGGTGGAGCTCCGGAAAATGGCAAAAGAATTATTAGCAAGGTTGGAGACCAAGAATTGAGATAACAAAGGCATGGAGAATTATTTGCAAGTGTGTTATGGTGATTTCCGAAATAAAGAAATATTTAATATAGCTCCCTAAATATCGGGAGGGTATGTTATAAAGAGAAGTCATCCTTCCCTCAATTTAAATGGACCGAAGATCCATACGATTTTATTTAGTTGAGTTTTTAAAATTTAAATGGCATGATGGCATGATGACATGATGCAATGCAAAAAAATAAAAGAGCAAGCAAAAAAAGAAACACACGGCGAAACTCGGAAACCCTGGAAGGCATCTGAAGCTCCGGTCTCGGGGCGTTACAACACTCCACCACTACAAGAGGATCTCGTCCCGAGATCTAGAATGGAACCGGAGAGAAACGGAAGAGGAAGAGAAGAGGTAAAACTAAGTTGCTTCTTTGACGAACGAGTGAAACCACGAACCTTGAGAGGTTGAAAAGTTGAAAGAGAGAACACAATGGAGTAGAGCACAATTGAGAGCACTGCGGTAGAGAATAGAAAGAAGGAACACCATGTGAACCTTGGAGGTTGCAAAGTAATGAATGACGAGCACAATGAACAAGAAGGAATTGAAACCACTCTGGTTGAAACAACATAAGAATGAATAAGAATGATATAATTTTGGCAGCATTCCAACTAAAAATGGAAGGAATTGAACATGAACTTGAGAAGATGGGATGATACCTGATGAAATCAACAACATACTACCTCCGGAACTAATTAAAGAATGGCACAAGGGGTAAGAAGGATTTCAGACAGCTATCCGGTAGAAAAGAGAGGCAAAACTTGATAAGATGAAAAGAACTTGAAGAGATGACACAACACTTTGGTTAATTGGATATGCACGAAAAGAACATGATCCTCAATACGAGAAGAGGAGTGAAGAGAGCAACATCACAAAGCCTCCAGAAGAAAGAATAGAAGATAGATCATTGGAATAACAGAATGGAGAAGAAAATGCCAACTTCTGCCACAAATAAGCATGGAAAGCAGCCTTCCAAGAAGGTTATAATGGAGTTGTTGGAAACCAACAACGAAACAAATAAGCTTGTAGTGGGCTTATGGAAAACATCTCAAAATTATGAGGTGACAACCGGCCACTAACGGAAACAATTGCTTGCTTGAGATCAACGAAGATATGAAAACTATTTTCGCTGAGAGGATAGGAGAAAACTTGGATCATTGATA
Source organism: Triticum aestivum (assembly GCF_018294505.1). Lineage (NCBI taxonomy): Eukaryota > Viridiplantae > Streptophyta > Magnoliopsida > Poales > Poaceae > Triticum > Triticum aestivum. Next base: position 392,430,248 of record NC_057810.1, read on the forward strand.
AGCACCACAATACAACATTCCTTAGGGAAGGCTTTAGGTGAAATCTATACCAAGATAACTCCAACGAAAAGATTTATGGATTTAAAATACCTCGTTCTTGACAACATGTGAATCACGAAACATGAATGAAAATTGTCAAGAATGATATAACACCACCTCAAAAGATAAGGTAGAAAGAATTGCACTTCGGATGCAAGTAGAAGAATACTTGAACTCCTCAAAACAAAACATGTGTTAAGCACCATGTTTATTTTAGAGTATAGCTTGGCGGATCTTAACTTCGAGAGAAATCTTGAAGAACAATTGAAGGATGAAAGGAATCCTTGATGAACCACCAGGTAGAGCCTCCATGAAGAACTCCGATAATAAAAGGATGATAAAAAGAAAGGGAAGTTGAAAACACAGGGTGAAGCCTTGCAATGATTTAGATGAAGCTTCGCGACGATATAACCAAGAAAACTTGGAACTCTGGAAAGAAAAGATGAACATCTTAGAACCGAGAAATGTGACATGATGAACAACTCTGGAAAGAAGAAACTAGATCACTTGGATGAAACAATAATAAGAATTACATTATGCGCATCCTTCACCAATTTAAATTGATGACAAGCAACGGATTTGGCATACTACTTATTCTCGTAGAAAGAATTAAGAGAGATATAGCGCAAACTTCAGAAGGTATTGATGGAACCACCGTTGGAATTGAAACAATGAAAGAATGAATGATAACCAAGGAAGAGAACTCTTGAATGAATCACCAAAAGAATTGAAAATGAAAGTAGCAAAGGCACAATTCACCGGGAAGAATTGGAAAATGAATGAAGATACTTGAGGGGATTTAGATACATGAGAACGAAGAGATCGTGAACTGATTAGAGGGTATTTGGACGATGCACCGGAAGAATTCAAGAACGAGAGTTGAAAGCTGAGAATGAAGAATTATGACATTATGGCCTTCGGATGAAAGAAACAGAAACAACTCATGAAATTCTCCGGATGGTTGAAAAAATTCTCACAATTGAAAACAATTATGAGAGGATGGCATAACGCTAGAACCATGAATCTTCAAGAGAACGGACCAAGATTTAGGAGAAAAATCCTTCTTCTTCGGTCTTCACATGCTGAGAATGATGATGAGAACCACCATGAATTATTGAGATACTCCGGGAGAATGAAAAACAAAAAGGTTGAGCCAACAATGAAAATTAATTTGAAAGCGATCTTGGAGAAAAAATATGACTGATGAAGATCCATTCTTACGTCACACTTGAAAAGAATTTGAGAATAGCTCCGGGAAAATTAGGAGAGTCAGGAAAGATCCTGGGAAAAGACCCGTGGGTTAGGGCCCACTCAAAAGGAAAACACCGTTGAATGATTTAAAAGAGAGATTGCGTCGGTTGAATTAAATGGCTTGAATGAGATAACAACCTCAAAATAACTTGAACGGATTGAGAATGGAAACACGAATCTTCCGAGATATCTAGAGCACTCCGGATAAGAATAGAGAGAGGTGAACAATTATGAGAGGCACCGGCATGGGATAGCATTTGAACAAGGATAAGGATATGATCAACACCGAAAGCTTGAATTGGATCCACCGGAGAAGAAAAATAACAAAGAATGATGAACTTGAAACTCCTAGCCAACTTCATGATAATCACCGGGTAAGAACATTGAAAGAAACAAATGAAGAGACTTCTCACAAATAAAAGGATACCCGATTAAGAAATCTGAGTCCTTGAAGAAAAGAAAGGGTGGGAGGGTGGGTAAAAACAAAGACAACTTGGTGCGGATGAAACAAACACCGTTGAGAAAACTTAAAATTGATCTTGCGGTTGGGGAGAATGATGGGATCATCTCAAAGAGAAGCGCACCGGTTGGAAAAGAATTAACATGACGACCTCGATGATCAAGAAGGACTAGTATTCACATAGCAATATGAGAACACCGCTTAGGAAAGGTATGGATTCAACATTTGACTTCGAAGCAACTCGAATACCACAACTCGAAACAAAACAAAGGATTTGGCTTGCAGAATAAGCCGGAACAAACATATGATAGAGATTTCGTCCGAAGTTTTCGTGGTGGGGCCCACACGGGCTCGAGTGTACAGCACCATCATGTACAAGGCAGTGCACATGACATACGAAGTGTCCCCGAACCAGCATAGCCAAGGGTTCTTTAAGACACAACGAGACCACTGTAAAACGACCGTGGAAAGGCGGACCACTAGACGTCGAACCCCAATCTCATATCATGCATCTCTCGAAACGATATTCTAGGAGCTACTTGAATTCCCACCTATAAACTCCCGAAACTTTCTGGTTATGCAATCTGGTGTTGGGGATACAGGGGAAGCAATATATATCTCACACAAAACTAACAATACCTACATCCAAGCGGTATCCATCCATCAACACATAACCAAGAAACCTTCGGAAATCATGTACCTCAACCTTCGAAAAGCATCTGTTATACGAGTTATGGCAATACTCTCGAGCTCGCCCCAGTACTGGGTTATCGAGGTTATCTCACCAACAACTGCATAAAAGAGATTTTTTATGTCGGCAAAACTCAGGTATTCCAGAACTGCAACGATAAAATTATGACGACAACACCTCAAAGCTCAACTCCCCGGCTCAAAGCCACATAATAGATAGGAGGCACCAAGAACAATGTTCTCGTCACAAAACCATCGGAACGATTCCAAGATACCCGCGTGATCCTAAAAAAATTTAGTGAAATTTGAGGAGAGGAAAGTCAAAACATCTACGTCAGGAGACCTCACCAAAGCGACGAAGGGACTGAGGAGTAAAAAGAATCCTACTCTCCGATATATATAATCCAAAGACTCAAAACATTTTTGTTCTAGACTCAACAACACCAGCAAACAATCAAGCAGGGGGTTCCTAAGTCGGGGATGGCTCTGATTACTAACTTGTAACACCCACGATGCGGCTATATCTCCCACGTGTCGAAGCACGACTTAGAGGCATAACCGCATTGTAGTTTTTGTCGCAAGAAGGGTCATCTTCACACAATCCCATGTAATGAACAAGAATGGTATAAAGAGTTGGCTTACAATCGCCACTTCACACAATGAACATATAATAAATCATACATCATTCAGAGTACACACATAGTCCGACTACGGACGAAGCCAAAAGAAAAGAAGATAACCCAACTGCTAGATTCCCGATCGTCCCGACTGGGCTCCACTACTGATCAACATGAAACGAAACATAGCAACAACTAAGATCTTCGTTGAGCTCCCATCTGAGCTCGGTTGCATTAGCTGCACTGGTATCATCGGCACCTCCAACTGTTGTGATAGTATCTGGGGAGTCACGAGGACTCATCAATCTCAAAACCCGCGAGATCAAGACTATTTAAGCTTATGGGTAGGAAAGGGTAATGAGGTGGAGTTGCAGCAAGCACTAAGCAAATATGGTGGCTGACATACGGAAATAAGAGCGAGAAGAGAGCAAAAGGAACGGTCGTGAACTAGCAATGATCAAGAAGTGATCCTGAACTCCTACTTACGTCAAACATAACCCAAAACCGTGTTCACTTCCTGGACTCCGCCGAAAAGAGACCATCATGGCTACACACGCGGTTGATGCGTTTTAATTCGGATCAGGTGTCAAGTTATCTACAACCGAACATTAACAAATTCCCATCTGCCTATAACCACAGGCACGGCTTTCGAAAGATTATGCCCTGCAGGGGTGTCCCAACTTAGCCCATGATAAGCTCTCGCGATCAATGAAGGATATTCCTTCTCCCAGGAAGACCCGATCAGACTCGGAATCCCGGTTCACAAGACATTTCGACAATGGTAAAACAAGACCAGCAAAGCCTCCCGCTGTGCCGACAAATCCCTATAGGAGCTGCACATATCTCGTTCTCAGGGCACACCGGATTGTCCAAACTTCCGGTAGGCCAGCCCAGAGTTGGCCCTGGTGGCCACCGGCGATTGACAGGTTGGACCAACACTCATGACGAGCACTGGCCCGGGGGGGGGGTAAAATAAAGATGACCCTTGCTTCTACAGACCCCAAGGGAAAAAGGCTTAGGTAGGCAAATGTTAAAACCAAGGTTGGGCCTTGCTGGAGGAGTTTTATTCAAAGCGAACTATCAAGGGGGTCCCATAAATCACCCAACCGCGTAAGGAACGCAAAATCTGGGAACATAACACCGGTATGACGGAAAACTAGGGCGGCAAGAGTGGAACAAAACACCAGGCATAAGGCCGAGTCTTCCACCCTTTACCAAGTATATAGATGCATTAATTAAATAAGAGATATTGTGATATCCCAATCATAATCCTGTCCATCATGGATCATTCTTCAACTTCACCTGCAACTAGCAACGCTATAAGAGGGCTGAGCAAAGCGGTAACATAGCCAAGCAACGGTTTGCTAGGAAGGCTGAAAAGGTTAGAGGCTGACATGGCAATATGGGAGGCATGGTAAACAAGTGATAGGTAACGCAACATAGCGATAGAACGAAGCAACTAGCAAGCAAAGATAGAAGTGATATCGAGGGTAATGGTCATCTTGCCTGAAATCCCGATAGAAAGAAGAACGAATCCATGAAGAAGACAAACAGACGTAGTCGAACGAATCCTCACAACTTCGGAACGAAACCGAAGCTAACGAGAGAAGCAAACCGGAAAGAAGCAAACAATATGGTAAACAACCAGCACATAAGCATGGCATGATGCACAACAAAATATGATGCATGTCCGGTTTAATGAGGCATGGCATGGCAAGGTAAAGCAAACAACACTACAATTTAAGTGGAGCTCAATATGCAACGAGTTGCATATTGACGGAACACCACATCAATTATTTAGTTTAATCTCTTAAGCTACCGAATGATATTAAATGTTATTAAACATGGCAAGGGGTGAAGCATAATAAAACTACCTAACTAGGCAATTTTAAATGAGGCCGAAAACAACAAACAACAATTTCGGAAATCCCCATATGTCATTTAGTAGTTTAAAGCAAACACAATTTTAACCATTTTAATTGTTGTTAGCATGATGCGGATGACATATTCAAGTTTATGCAATTTTATGAAAACGTTAACATGAGCATGATACGAGGCATTTGTCCCCATGGCGGAAGGGAAAAGGTGCCACGGCGGTGAAACGGAAATAGTGCCACGGCAACTTATCGGTTCCGATAGCTCATGGAGGTACCCGTGCAAAAGGAAGTGAGCGTGAGCGTGTCATGCAAGAGATGGTGGGGTGATCCCAGCTTCCGGGTTCCCACGGGACGGCGGCATGGAAACGAGTGACAATTCAGACACGGTGCAAGCGGTGCATCTCATTCAACACATGCATTCGTTCATGGGCGGTCGTCTCGGGTTATACCTTTGAAGCGTGCGTTTCGGGGCGGAACGAGTTCGGAGGGGTGTAGAGTTAGTAGCCGTTCACGGGACGTCGTGGAAGTAGTTGTACACGGCGTCGGTAGAGGAAGTAGTCGTTCATGTCCCATGGATGTTCGGGGTCCACGGGGTCTTCGAGGGTCGATGGTAGTGGTACACGGTTCGAAGTCGTACACGGGTCCTCGTCTTCATGGTACTTGGCGTCCTCTCGGCCTTGACAGTGAAGAAACGGAATGCGGTGGTCGTGGTACTTGGCGCATCACCGTGTAGTCGTACCAGAGGGTCTTGACGAATCCGGTCTTGGCGATTCAGGTACACGGGTCTTCGGGCGACAATACGAGTAGGGGATGGCCACAACAGGGAAGGTGCAGCTGTTGCTGCTGCCGTCTCTGACAGAGGCGAGATCTAGCGGAGGAGCTGGCGAGGAAGCAGCGCTGGGCAGACAAGGCGGCGGGGTCGTGCGCAGGGTGGCTCTCCGGGAGGCGCGGGGCGACGAGGAGGAGGCCGCGGGCGAGGTGGCTCCTAGTCACCGTAGAGGAAGCAGAGGACAGCATGGGTCCTGCCACGATGGAGAACGGCAAGGGCGGCGGAGGCCATCCTAATCTGGACGAGGAGCTCCTCCCCTGGCGACGGAAGGAGCGGCTCGGGGTCTTGGATTGCGACGCGGGCCTGACAGCAGCTTGGCGCGGGCTCAAGGGCCGCCGGAGTTGGCCGAGCTCGGGGACGAGCTCCCGACGACGAGGCGCTGACGCAAAGGCGAAGACGGAGGCGCGAGGCGAAATGGCCATGGAGATGGGGAGACGAGGTGGCAGCGCTACGAGGAGGGTCGGCTCGGTCGACGGCTGCGGGAGGCGACGCGCTTGAGGGCGCGGCACGGTTGGACAGCGGGGAGGCAGCGGCAGCAGGGCATGGCAGGGCGCGGGAACGGCTCGGGCACGGCAGGGCGCGGGGGCGCTCGAGAAAGGGAGGCGTTGCGAGGTGGAGATGGGGATCGAGAGGAGGGAGTGGGGTCGAGCACTGGCGGCGCTCCCTGGCGATGCGGGGTTGCGTGCGATGGGGATCGCTGAACGAAGGTGGCGGCGCGAGGGGATGAGGAGGAGGGATCGAGGGGATCGGGCTAGGGTTAGGAGGGGCGTTAGGTGGGCCTTGGGCCGACTTAGGTAGTGGGCTGCGGTTGGCTGCGGCTGGAGAGGTGGTCTGCGAGGAAGCAGGCCGGTTTGGATGGTCGGGCCTAAGAGGCCTGGCTGGGCTCTCTCTCTACTCTCTTATATTTTCTTAGCAGAAAACAATTAAAGAGAAGAAAAAGAAAGAGAGGGTTAGGGAAAGGATTTGCGCATGGAGACAATTTTCCCGGATTCGCAAAAATATGCTTGTTCCAAGAAAAATAGAAGTGGGCATGACTGAAAGATTTAAATTCAAACTCATTTGAAATTCAAATGGGTTTGAACTAGGACTTGATGAAAGGAAGGTCCAAAAATGTTCGGACTTTTGGTGGAGCTCCGGAAAATGGCAAAAGAATTATTGGCAAGGTTGGAGACCAAGAAGTGAGATAACAAAGGCATGGAGAATTATTTGCAAGTGTGTTATGGTGATTTCCGAAATAAAGAAATATTTAATATAGCTCCCTAAATATCGGGAGGGTATGTTATAAAGAGAAGTCATCCTTCCCTCAATTTAAATGGACCGAAGATCCATACGATTTTATTTAGTTGAGTTTTTAAAAATTAAATGGCATGATGGCATGATGACATGATGCAATGCAAAAACATAAAAGAGCAAGCAAAACAAGAAACACACGGCGAAACTCGGAAACCCTGGAAGGGATCTGAAGCTCCGGTCTCGGGGCGTTACAAACACCGGATGAACACTACGTACAACTAAAACCAGACCTCGAGTTTCCCCGAGGTGGCGCTGCAAGTGGCTCTGGTTCAGACCAACACTTAGACAAGCATTGGCCCGGGGGGGCTATAATAAAGATGACCCTTGGGTTAATTACTCCCAAGGGAAATATAGGTGGTGGTGAGGCAAATGGTAAAACCAATGTTGGGGCTCGCTGGAGGAGTTTAATCAAAGCGAATTGTCAAGGGGGTCCCATAAATCACCCGACCGCGTAAGGAACGCAAAATCCGGGAACATAACATCGGTATGACGGAAACTAGGGCGGCAAGAATGGAACAAAACACCAGGCATAAGGCCGAGCCTTCCACCCTTTACCAAATATATAGATGCATTAATAATATAAGAGATATTGTGATATCCCAAACCAAAATCCTGTCCACCATGGAGTAATCTTCAACTTCACCTGCAACTAACAACGCTATAAGAGGGCTGAGCAAAGCGGTAACATAGCCAAGTAACGGTTTGCTAGGAAGGGTGTCAAAGGTTAGAGGTTCATGGCAAATTGGGAGGCTTGATGAGCAAAATATAGGTAACACAACATAGCGATAGAACGAAGCAACTAGCATAGCAATGATAGTAGTGAGATCCAGGGTAGCGGTCATCTTGCCTGAAATCCCGCAAGGAAGAAGAACGAGTCCATGAAGAAGACGAACGGATGAAACTAAACCAAGCGTAGACGAACGAACCCTCACGATCGCAACATTACCAGAACTAAGAAGCAACACCGGAAAGAAACAAACAATATGGTAAGCACACAAGCATAATCATGGCATGATGCACAAACAAGTATGATGCATGTCCGGTTTAATGAGGCATGGCATGGCAAAGTGCAACAAACAATACTACCAATTAAGTGGAGCTCAATATGCAACTAGTTGCATATTGACAAAACACCACATTGACATATTTAGTTTAATCTCGTTTAGGTACACAACAATATTAAATGTTGTTAAACATGGCAAGGGGTGAAACATAATTAATCTACCTATCTAGGCAAGTTTAAGTGAGGCCGGAAACAACAAACAACAATTCCGGAAAATCCCCATGTGCGTAAAATGAATTTGGTACTGTTCTGCCCTAAACCATATTTTAATGTTGTTAAACATGCAAGATGAGTGCACCAAGTTAATCTAGGCATTTTTCCACCCCAAATACATATAAAGTTTATTTAGAACCGAGCTACGGTTATTTAGTTACGAAATAAATCATTTCAACATGGCATTATGCAAAATAAACACAAACAGCATGTTAAACATTTTTAACATGGATGAAAGTGGCATATTATTAATCTACACAATTTTCTAAGCATTTTACATATATAAATCATTTTAATCCGATGCACAGTTTGAGAGATATTAAATGCATGAATATTGAGGGGTTTTCTGTAAAACTGTTAATTCACTGGATAAATAGCAAATTCGCAGACGGTAAAAAAAACCACATCGGGCCGGATCTAGCTGGCCCAAGAGGAAAAAAACAAAAGGAGGGGGCGCTGGGGGTGGCCTCACCTAGTGGGCTGAGGCCCAGTCGATGGAAGAGGTAGGCTGGCGGGGCGCTGGGCCTTGGCGCTGGAGGGGAGGCAGCCCAGGCGCACGGTCAACGGGGAGAGCGGGCGAGCTGCTCGTCCTCTGCTCGATGCAGAGCTGTGGGCGGCGATGGCCACGGCCGGACTCGAGCGGCAGCGGCTGCAGGGAAGGCCGACGAGGCTCGGAACGGACGGATCTGAGGGCAGGGGTCCCAGATCCGGCGACGAACGGCGGCGGTGACGAGCTTCCAGGGTAGAGGCGGCTCCCGAGCTCGGGTGGTGGCGGCCATGGCAGAACTCCTGCGGGAGAGAGAGTGAGAGAGAGGAAGGAGAAGGTAGGGGAAGGAGGAGCAGGGGAGGTGAGATCCGGCCTGGCTGCTGGTGCTCGACGGCGCGGCTGCCGGGGTCGCTGGCGGAAGGCGCGAGGCGGCGGGGGAAGCGGGCGAGGAGGCGAGGCGCTGGGGCGCTCGGGCGGAGAGAGCGGGAGCCGGGCCCAGATCGGTCCGTTGCGGGCCTGGTGCGGGCATGGCGGGCCACGACGGCGCTGGGGGCTGCGGGGGCGCGGGAGGATGCGTGGCGCCCTGCGGTTTGCTGCGGGAGGCTGCGCGGCGACGGCTGGCCAATGGGGCGCTGCCAAGTGGCGCGAGTGAGGTGGAGGGCGCCGGAAAACAGGGAGGAGGTGGATGGATCTGGCTGGTGGCGCGGTTTTCGAGGGGGATGCGGCGGCTGAGGGTAGGGGAAGGCTAGGGGCACTCAAAAATGGCAAGGGGGGCTTCTTAAATAGGCAGGGGTCTAGGGTTAAGGGTTTTGGACCCTCGGATCGCGATCGTGCGGCTCCGGACAGAGGGGAAGCTAGGCTAGGCCTAGGAGGGATTAGTGGGCTGTGAGAGAGAGGTTTTGAGCTAAGGGGAGAGAAGAGAAATGCAGCCCGGCGGCAGTTTCGAAGACCGAAACATACGACAAAGGTACCGGCAGCGGTACTGCTATGTTTAACAGTTGGGCAGACAAACGAACTCCGAATGCGATGAAACTTGGCAGGCGCTCTGTCTACACTATAATAAGACCACATGACAAGTTGCAACCCATTCCGAGAACATTTTTATGCCACTAATAAAATATATTTCGGAGGTGCCGCGGGCGCGTGCAAGTGTGTCCGGACTTGGAACGGACAACAGAGAGAACCGGCGGAACCCCAACGGATGCATGTTTTGAAAAACATGCAGATGAAATGCAGATGAAGTGCAGATGATGACATGCCAAAATGCAACACGCAAGGAAATGACATGGCAACGACGGCAAATAACTGGCAGACACCTGGCGCAACGAATCCGGGGCGTTACAACACTCCACCACTACGAGAGGATCTCGTCCCGAGATCTAGGATGGCACTGGAGAGAAACGAAAGAGGAAGAGAAGTGGTAAAACTAAGTTGCTTCTTCGACAAACGAGTGAAACCATGAACCTTGAGAGGTTGAACAAATAGAAAGAAAGAACACAACAGAGATGAATGAGATTGCAACAATCCGTTAGAAAAGAGGAACACGGAACATTACGATAACTTGAAGGTTGCAAAGACATGAATCAAGAGTTTAATGGACAAGATAGGGTTCAAAACCACTCCGGTTACAACAAGATGAGAGAGGAAGAATTCGGGCAGCACTCCGGTTGAACATGGAAGGAATAGAACATGAACTTGGCAAAATGAAAGCACTTGGATGAGACTCCGGTTAAAAGAGGAATGATAGACACAACACTCCGGTTAAGTGGATAAGCACGAAAAGAACATGATCTTGACCAAATGCGGGAATGGGTGAGGAGAGCAACATCACAATGACTCTGTAACGAAAGAATAGAAGTTAGACCGTTGGGATAAAGGGACGGAGAAGAAAATGACAACTTGTGCCACAAATAAGCTTGGAAAGCACCCTTCCAAGATGGTTACAATGGGGTTGTTGGAAAACCAACAACGAAAAGAATAAGCTTGTAGTGGGCTTATGGAAACATCGCAAGACTATGAGATGACATTCTGCCACTAACGAAAAACAATTGCTTGTTTGAGATCAACGAAGAGATGAAAAACCTCTTTCACCGAGAAGGATATGGAGAAAGCTTGGATCAATGATAAGCACCACAAATAGCAACATTCCCAATGGAAGGCTTTAGGTGAAATATAACCCAAGATAACTCCAACAAAGAGATTGATGGATTTAAAATACCTCATTCTTGAAAACAATATGAATCATGAACCATGAAGGAAATTGTCAAGAGTGACATAACACCACCACAAAAGATAAGATAGAGAGAATTGCACTTTGGAATGCAAGATGAAGAATACTTGAGCTCCTCAAAACAAAACATGTGTTTAGCACCATCTTTAATTTTGAGTATAGCTTGGCGGATCATCACATCGAGAGAAATCTTGAAGAACAATTGAAGAATGAAAAGAATCCTTGATGAACCATCATGTAGAGCCTCAATGAAGAGCTCTGGTAATAAAAAAATGATCAAATGAAAGAGAAGTTGAAAACACAAGGTGAAGCCTTGTAATGATATAGATGGAGCTTTGCGACGAGATAAAGCGGAAAACTTGGAACTCCGGAAAAGAAAAGACGAAGCATCTCGAACCGAGAAATGTGACATGATGAACAACTATGGAAAGAAGAAACTAGATTACTTGGATGAAACAACAATAAGAATTACGTTATGCCTATCCTTCACCAATTTAAATTGATGACAAACAACGGATTTGGCATACTACTTATTCTCGTAGAAAGGATTAAGAGGGATATAGCGTAAACTTGAGAAGGTCTTGATGGAATCACCGGTGGGATTGATACAACGAAAGAATGGAAGAATTGATACAATAAGGAAGAAAGTGAAATCTTGAACGAACCATCGAAAGAATTGAAAAAGACCATAGCAAAGGCACAATTCACCGGGAAGAATTGGAAAACGAATGAAGATACTTGAGGGGATTTAGATACATGAGAACGAAGAGATCGTGAACTGATTAGAGGGTATTTGAACGATGCACCGGAAGAATTCGAGAACGAGAGTTGAAAGCTGAGAATGAATAATTCTAAGATGATGGGCTATGGAGAATCAATCTGAAAAGACTCTTGAATTGCTCAGGATGGGTGAAAAGAATTCTCACAATCGAAAACAATTATGAGAGGATGGCAATAACGCTAGAACCATGAATCTCTGGAAGAACGGTTAAGGATTTAAGAGGAACTCTTCTTCGGTCTTCAAAATCCGAGAAATGACGACGAGAAACACCACCATGAATTGTTGAGATACTCCGGGAGAATGAAAAACAAAGAGGTTGAGCCAACAATGAAAATGATTTGAAAGCGATCTTGGAGAAGGAATATGACTGATGAGAATTCATTCTTACGTCAAACTTCGAAAAGGATTTGAGAATAGCTCTGGGAAATTAGAAGAGTCAGGTAAGATCCTGGGAAAAGACCTGTGGGTTAGGGCCCACTCAAAAGATACACCTTCGAAAAATTACTTGAAAGGGAAATTGCACCGTTGAATTAAATGACTTGAATGAGATAACAACCTCGAAATATCTTGAACGGATTGAGAATGGAAACACAAGTCTTGTGAAATATCTTCAGCACTCCAGGACAAATGAATAGCGAGAAATGAAATATTAAGAGGTGCACCGGTATGAAAAAGCATTTGACACGAGGAAGAGAATATGATCAACACTGAAAGCTTGAAATTAATCCACCGGAGAAGAATACGAGAATGAAGAATGATGAACTTGAAGCTCATGAGCATCTTCACAAGGGATCACCGGATCAGAACATTGATTGAAAAGAATGAAGAGACTTCACATGAGTAAATGGATACTTAATTAAAATATATGAGTCCTTGTAGAAAAGGGTGGGAGGGCAGGAAAACAAAGGCAACTTGGGATGAACGAAACAAACACCGTTGAGAAACTTAGAATTGATCTTGCGGATGGGGAGAATGATGGGATACTCTCGAAGAGAAGCGCACCGGTTGGAAAAGGATTAACATGACAACCTCAATGATAAAAAAGGATTAGTATTCACATAGTGCCACACCCTAGCTAGTTCATGCATTAGAGTGTTGCATCATGTCTATTTTTCTCAACAGAAACTTGAAATGGGGATGACAGAACCCCCAGCCCCCTCTGAATCCAACTAGGGTTTACTAAAAATATTTTCAATGAACCTGAAATGCCCTTCCAAAATGTCCATCATTTTTGTCTTGGTTCAGAACCTCTGCCAAAAGTGATGCACAATTTTCTAGGTCATCCTAAGGTCTTTGTATTAAGTCATAAATATTTGAATTTGGGCATTTAAAATGTATAAAATATTTCAAATGCTCAAATATTCCCAAACTAAAATGTTCCTTGCTGGAAATATTCCAACTAAGGACCAGGTGCAGTTTGATAAATTTTGGAGTTGCCTAGGTATTTTTAGAAATTCAACAAACTTACAGAATAAAAGCCAAAAAAACATAAAATAGGAAAAACTTACCTGGTGCCACCTAGCAGGCCCACCTGCCGGCCCAGCCCAGCCACCGCTCCAGCGAGCTGCTTGGCTTGGCCAGGCAGGCAGGCAGCTGCTCGACGGCGAGCACAGCATGCGTGCCACGCAGCTACCCGCCGCCTCGCCGCTCCCCTCGTCCAGCTGATGACGGGGATCGACCCCTCTCCCGCTCCCCGACCCCGCATACACCAGCTCCTCCCCCCAGCTCCTCTCCCTCGCGCTCCCCAGCCATGGCCGACGCCACGCTGCCGCCCCATCGCCGTAGCCGCGCTCCCCGCCGTCCGTGCTCCGTCTCGCCGTGTCTAGGAGCTCCGCCGCCGTCCTCTTCGTCGAGCTAGCCGAGCCCCACGTGCTCGTGTGGCCCGAGTCCACCGCACCGACTTCGCCCGAGTCCGTCGTCGCCGGAGATCCCCTTCAACACCGTCGCCGCATCAGTCCATCCCCGACCCCGCCGGTTGCCTCCATGAGTGCCCTGTGAGCCTAGCTACCTCCCCTTCCCTTCCTCTCTCGCCCCGAGCTGTGTAGCAACCGCACGAAGATCACCCGCACGCACCGCCGCGGAGATCGTCGCCGACGTGCTCCTGGCCATCCTCCGGTCACCTCTCGGTGTCCATCGCACTCACCACGTCGTGTAGGGTCTAACCATACACTCCCTGCACCTCACCGCACACCCTAGCCCCGAGTTCACCTCCACCCGAACTCCGGCGGCCGCCTAGGTCATCGCCGGCGCCGATTCCGGCCACCCCGACCCCAACTAACTCCACCAAGAGCTGCGGTTCGTCCCCAGCTCCACTTAGATGCCTTCCGCGACCCATTTGGTGGCCGGAACGGCCAAAATCACTTCCGCCGCCGTGCCGGGCTCACCGGCGGCTAAACGCCGGTGCAGCCGACTTGACTTTGACCACGGGTGGGCCCTGGTGGACTCTGTTGAGTCAATGACAGGTGGGGCCCAGCCCTATTAACTAATCCGGTTTAGTTCTAATTAATTTTTTTAGCTAAACAATTGCACTGACACCCTGGACCCACTGGTCAGTTTGACCTGGACCAGTCTGTTGAATTGCTGAGGTCAGCATGACATCATGCTAACGCAGTAATCCTTTTCTGGAATTAAAATAAATCTAAAATGATTTATAAATTTCAGAGAATGTTCTAAACTTCAAAAATTCATAGTAATTCAACCATAGATCCAAATGCTAAGTGTTATATATGAAAAATGATCAGAAAAATCCAACCTATCCATCTGTAGGAGTTGTTTGAGCCATATGTATGTGTAGGAGTTGTTTGAGCCATATGTATGTGTTGTTCCTACCTTGCTATGCCTGCTATGCTTAGAGTCGCGTCAGGTCTGGTTCATCTGGGTGATGGGCTAGAGTGAAATGATCGTGCCGGTAATGAGAGTGATGTGGTGAACATGGTTTGGTAAATGTATCGATGAAAGGCCATGTAGGAGTACATGGTGGGTTGTTTCATTGAAGCCGACCTTAAGCACTGAGATCTATATGCGTGATTTAAGATTCAACTACTACCATGCATTGGGCCCTGAAATATGACCCCGCTCGACTTCTTATTCACTCTAGTTCTCTGTCCAGGAGTTGCAAGTAGTTTCTGGTGTTTGTAGCCTACTGGAGGCCGTGGACAGCGCTGACCGTAGGGGTGGGCTGTGATGCGGTAGGTATGTGGCCGGGAATACCGGGCACCCATTAGGTGTCACGGAACCCTGTACACATCGTTCGGGGCCGTATGGGAAACCTTGGTCGGACTCCCTGCGGATGGAACCTGGATAGGCGATAAACCTGGACTAGAGACTTAGGTTTTAGGTAGGTCGTGGTCTACACCCACGTCGGCTTTCGCTTGAAGTCTGCCGAGCACATGTCGTGTGCAGACGCTAAGTGGTGGAAACATGTATGAAGAAGTACACCCCTGCAGGGTTAACATTATCTATTCGAATAGCCACGTCCGCGGCAAAGGACTACTTGGTTGCCTATACAGTTCATAGACAAGTAAATGGATACTACTAAAAATCTCAAGATAAGCGTGAGTGTCGAGGATGGCTCTTCCGTAGGATGACGGAGGTGGATCCTCGGTGGTGTATTGAAGTGGTGAGTAGTGGACTCGTGTGCGCAAAACCATTTCAAGTTGGTGTATCGTAGGATAGCTTAGCCAAGAGTCAAAGCTGGCTTGCTGCAATAACCCCACCAACCCCCCCTTGATAATGTGCATGTATGTAGGGTCTGATGTAAGTCTTGCTGAGTACCTTTGTACTCATGATGCTTTAACTACATTTTTCAGAAGACGCTGCAACCCCTTCTGATGGATTCTTCGTAGACGTTGACATCGATGAGTAGACCAAGGCCCAGGTGGTGATCCTGAGCTTGTGAAGGACCACGTGGTATAGCCAGGCTTTCCCAAGGCTATTTTATTTTACTAGTTGTCTGTACCCATACAAGTTACTTCCGTTGTTGGCTTGTATGTCTATATGACTTGAATGCTGGGTCGTGTGACCCGTACTTGTGTGTATGATATGTATGGCTCTCTGAGCCTTAAATAAAGTACTGGTGTTGTAGAGTAATGTTGTGATGCCTTGTTGTATTTGCACATATCGAGCATATTGTGTGTATGATTGAAATGCTTGCTATGTGTGGGATCTGACCATCTAGTTGTTTATTCTTAGTAGCCTGTCTTACCGAGAAATGTCTCCTAGTGTCTCCACTGAGCCTTGGTAGCTTGCTACTGCTCCGGAACACTTAGGCTGGCCGGCATGTGTCCTTCTTCGTTCCTGTGTCTGTCCCTTCGGGGAGATGTCATGCGATGGATACCGGAGTCCTGTTAGCCCGCTACAGCCCGGTTTACCGGAGTCCTGTTAGCCTAGTGCTACAGCCCGGATTCACTTGCTGATAACCGACACGTTCGATGCAGGGTCATGGATGCCTGTCCCTGTAAGTCTGTGCCACTTTGGATTTACGACTAGCCATGTCAGCCCGGGCTCTGTACCATATGGATGCTAGCGACACTATCATATACGTGTGCCAAAAGGCGCAAACGGTCCCGGGCAAAGGTAAGAGGTGTTACATGCTAGATCGATGTGGCATTGAGTCGGGGTCCTGACACATAGAAATATGAGAACACCGCTTGAAAGGTATGGAATCAACACTTGACATTAAAGCAACTCAAATACCACAACTCAAAACAAAACAAAGGATTGGCTTGCAGAAATAAGCCGGAACAAAAACATATGATAGAGATTTACCCAATCCCATATCATGCATCTGTCGGAAAGATATTCTAGGAGCTACTTGAATTCCCACCTATAAAACTCCCGAAACTTTCTGGTTATGCAATCTGGTGTTGGGGATACAGGGGAAGCAATATATCTCACCCAAACTAACAATTCCTACATCCAGTTGTATCCATCCGTCAACACATAACCAAGAAAACTCCGGAAATCGTGTACCTCAACCTTCGAAAAGCATCCGTTATACGAGTTATGGCAATACTCCCGAACTCCCCAGTACTGGGTGACGTCGAGGTTATCTCACCAACAACTGCAATAAAAGAGATTTTCGATGTCGGCAAAACTCAGGTATTCCAGAACTGTAACGATAAAATTGTGACGACAACACCTTAGAGCTCAACTCCCCGGGTCAAAGCCACATAATAGACAGGAGGCACCAAGAACAATGTTCTCGTCACAAAACCATCGGAATGATTCCAAGATACCCGCGTGATCCTAAAAAAAATAGTGAAATTTGAGGAGAGGAAAGACAAAACATCTACGTCAAGAGACCTCACCAGAGCGACGAAGGGGCTGAGGAGTAAAAAGAATCCTACTCTCCGATATATATAATCCTAAGACTCAAAATAGTATTCTTCTAGACTCAACAACGGCCAACAATCAAGGGGGCTCCTATGGTCGGTCGAGGCTCTGATTACCAACTTGTCACGCCCAATATGCGACCCTATCCAAAAGGAACTCGAAGGTCCCACCAAGGATTGACCCGCATATTGAAACGATTTTGCAAGGTGGATATCATTACATCAACATTACATAATAGATGGGGATACATACAAAAGGCAAACAATGCCACATGAATACAACAATATATCATACACAATATCAACATCCGACTACGGATGAAACACAAATAGAAGCTCAAACGACATCCACCCTGCTAGCCCAGGCTGCCGACCTGGAACCTATCCCCTGATCGAAGAAGAAGCAGAAGAAGAACTCCAAAACAAGCAAACATCGCTCTCGCGTCATGATCATCACATAATCTGTACCTGCAACTATTGTTGTAGTAATCTGTGAGCCACGAGGACTCAGCAATCCCGTTACCATGGGTATCAAGACTAGCAAAGCTTAAAGGGAAAGGAAGGGGTAAAGTGGTGAGGCTGCAGCAGCGATTAAGCATATATGGTGGCTAGCATATGCAAATAAGAGCGAGAAGAGAGCAAATGGAACGGTCGTCAACTAGTAATGATCAAGAAGTGATCCTGAACTCCTACTTACATCAAACATAACCCAGAAACCGTGTTCACTTCCCGGACTCCGCCGAAAAGAGACCATCATGGCTACACACGCGGTTGATGCGTTTTAATTCGGATCTGGTGTCAAGTTATCTACAACCGGACATTAACAAATTCCCATCTGTCTATAACCGCAGGCACGTCTTTCGAAAGATTATACCCTGCAGGGGTGTGCCAACTTAGCCCATGACAAGCTCTCGCGATCAACGAAGGATATACCTTCTCCCAGGAAGACCCGATCAGACTCAGAATCCCGGTTTACAAGACATTTCGACAATGGTAAAACAAGACCAGCAAGACCGCCCGATGCGCCGACAATCCCGATAGGAGCTACACATATCTCGTTCTCAGGGGAACACCGGATAAACACTACGTACAACTAAAACCAGACCTCGAGTTTCCCCGAGGTGGCACTGCAATTGGCTCTGGTTCGGACCAACACTTAGACAAGCATTGGCCGGGAGGGCTGTAATAAAGGTGACCCTTGGGTTAATTACTCCCAAGGGAAATATAGGTGGTGGTGAGGCAAATGGTAAAACCAATGTTGGGCCATGCTAGAGGAGTTTTATTCCAAGCGAATTGTCAAGGGGGTCCCATAAATCACCCGACCGCATAAGGAACGCAAAATCCGGGAACATAACATCGGTATGACGGAACCTAGGGAAGCAAGAGTGGAACAAAACACCAGGCATAAGGCCGAGCCTTCCACCCTTTACCAAATATATAGATGCATTAATAATATACGAGATATTGTGATATCCCCAACCAAAATCCTGTCCACCATGGAGTAATCTTCAACTTCACCTGCAACTAACAACGCTATAAGAGGGCTGAGCAAAGCGGTAACATAGCCAAGCAACGGTTTGCTAGGAAGGGTGTCAAAGGTTAGAGGTTCATGGCAAATTGGGAGGCTTGATGAGCAAAAGATAGGTAACGTAGCATAGCGATAGAACGAAGCAACTAGCATAGCAATGATAGTAGTGAGATCCAGGGTAGCGGTCATCTTACCTGAAATCCCGCAAGGAAGAAGAACGAGTCCATGAAGAAGACGAACGGATGAAACCGAACCAAGCGTAGATGAAGGAATCCTCACGATCACAACATTACCAGAACTAAGAAGCAACACCGGAAAGAAACAAACAATATGGTAAACACACAAGCATAATCATGGCATGATGCACAAACAAGTATGATGCTTGTCCGGTTTAATGAGGCATGGCATGGCAAAGTGCAACAAACAATACTACCAGTTAAGTGGAGCTCAATATCCAACGAGTTGCATATTGACAAAACACCACATTGACATATTTAGTTTAATCTCGTTTAGGTACACAACAATATTAAATGTTGTTAAACATGGCAAGGGGGTGAAACATAATTAATCTACCTATCTAGGCAAGTTTAAGTGAGGCCGGAAACAACAAACAACAATTCCGGAAAATCCCCAAGTGCATAAAATGAATTTGGTACTATTCTGCCCTAAACCATATTTTAATGTTGTTAAACTTGCAAGATGAGTGCACCAAGTTAATCTAGGCATTTTTCCACCCCAAATACATATAAAGTTTATTTAAAACCGAGCTACGGTTATTTAGTTGAAATAAATCATTTTAGCATGGAATTATGCAAAATAAACACAAATAGCATGTTAAACATTTTTAACATGGATGAAAGTGGAATATATTAATCTACACAATTTTCTAAGCATTTTACATATATAAATCATTTTAATCCGATGCACAGTTTGAGAGATATTAAATGCATGAATATTGAGGGGTTTTCTGTAAAACTGTTAATTCACTGGATAAATAGCAAATTCGCAGACGGTAAAAAAACCACATCGGGCCGGATCTAGCTGGCCCAAGAGGAAAAAAACAAAAGGAGGGGGCGCTGGGGGTGGCCTCACCTAGTGGGCTGAGGCCCAGTCGGTGGAAGAGGTAGGCTGGCGGGGCGCTGGGCCTTGGCGCTGGAGGGGAGGCAGCCCAGGCGCGCGGTCAACGGGGAGAGCGGGCGAGCTGCTCGTCCTCTGCTCGATGCAGAGCTGCAGGCGGCGATGGCCACGGCCGGACTCGAGCGGCAGCGGCTGCAGGGAATGCAGACGAGGCTCGGAACGGACGGATCCGAGGGCAGGGGTCCCAGATCCGGCGACGAACGACAGCGGTGACGAGCTTCCAGGGAAGAGGCGGCTCCCGAGCTCGGGTGGTGGCGGCCATGGCAGAACTCCTACGGGAGAGAGAGTGAGAGAGAGGAAGGAGAAGGTAGGGGAAGGAGGAGCAGGGGAGGTGAGATCCGGCCTGGCTGCTGGTGCTCGACGGCGCGGCTGTCGGGGTCGCCGGCGGAAGGCACGAGGCGGCTGGGGAAGCGGGCGAGGAGGCGAGGCGCTGGGGCGCTCGGGCGGAGAGAGCGGGAGCCGGGCCCAGATCGGTCCGCTGCGGGCCTGGTGCGGGCATGGCGGGCCGCGGCGGCGCTGGGGGCTGCGGGGGCGCGGGAGGACGCGTGGCGCCCTGCGGTTTGCTGCGGGAGGCTGCATGGCGACGACTGGCCAATGGGGCGCTGCCAAGTGGCGTGGGTGAGGTGGAGGGCGCCGAAAAACAGGGAGGAGGTGGATGGATCTGGCTGGTGGCGCGGTTTTCGAGGGGGATGCGGCGGCTGAGGGTAGGGGAAGGCTAGGGGCACTCAAAAATGGCAAGGGGGGCTTCTTAAATAGGCAGGGGTCTAGGGTTAGGGGTTTTGGACCCTCGGATTGTGATCGTGCGGCTCCGGACAGAGGGGAAGCTAGGCTGGGCCTAAGAGGGATTAGTGGGCTGTGAGAGAGAGGTTTTGAGCTGAGGGGAGAGAAGAGAAATGCAGCCCGGCGGCAGTTTCGGAGACCGAAACATACGACGAAGGTACCGTTAGCGGTACCGCTATGTTTAACGGTTGGGCATACAAACGAACTCGGAATGCGATGAAACTTGGCAGGCGCTCTGTCTACACTATAATAAGACCGCATGACAAGTTGCAACCCATTCCGAGAACATTTTTATGCCACTAATAAAATATATTTCGAAGGTGCCGCGGGCGCGTGCAAGTGTGTCCGGACTTGGAACGGACAACAGAGAGAACCGGCGGAACCCCAACGGATGCAAGTTTCGAAAAACATGCAGATGAAATGCAGATGAAGTGTAGATGATGACATGGCAAAATGCAACACGCAAGCAAATGACATGGCAACGACGGCGAATAACTAGCAGACACCTGGCGCAACGAATCCGGGGCGTTACATCAGCAGCCTCCCCAACGACATGCTGCTTGTCATTTTTTCCCTCCTCCCCACAAAATATGCCATGCAGACCACCCTGCTCTCCCGGCGGTGGTGCCCCCTCTGGCGCCGCCATCCCCTCAACCTCACCATCAGCAGCTGCCTCTGCGATGGGGATTGCAAACGCATGGCCGCAGTCTCCAAGATCCTTGCATCACACCCTGGGCTAGCGAGACGCCTTGACATCTGGATGTTCATTACCAACTGCAAGGACCAAGACAAGTTTGACAAGTGGTTCTTATCCCCCGTTTGCGCTCCGCCTCACGCCAATGCTGCATAGCGCCAGCTTAAGCTCCTGCTAGTTTCCCCAGATTAATGTCGTGCCCACCCTTTTCTCCCTCAACTCAAGCAGCTCGATCTCTTTGATGTTGGCATCTCGAAGAAGGCTATGGAGCACCTGCTTCGTAGCTGTACTGCGCTCAAGTACCTTCGTCTTTGGCAGATCCATGGGTTCATTAGCCTCCACATCGCCTCGACGAATCTCCAATGGATTTATGTGTCTTGCTGGCCCCGCAACAAGACATCAATTGGGAAGAGATCACTCGAGTTGTTCCATGTTATAGTCATTGAGAATGCGCCTTTCCTGGAGCGATTGCTTGTATCTGATCTAGAAGGTCCAACAAAAATCAAGGTCATTGACGCGTCAAAATTGACAGCATTGGTGTACTCGTCGGCCAAATTCTCCAAACTCTTTATTGGGTCCGTAATCGTTCAGGTACAACACTCATCTTCTTCTCCGTCTTTTTGAAATTCACATTTTTAAATATATTCTTGATGTATTTACAACTATCATCTAGAAAATGATTCCCACAAGCTCGACCCAATCTGTGCACACAGTGAAGATCTTGGCAATAAAATCTATCAGCCCCAATCTGGATCAAGTTGTTGGATTCCTTACATGCTTTCCGTGCACGGAGAAGCTACTCATTGCGGTGAAACTTCTTCCTATTAGTAAAAAGTAATCACAGCGTGGCTCAATTGTTTTCATAATTTTCCCAAATTATGATGACAAGTGTAGTGTTCAAAACTACATCTACGCACTGCATCGAAAGAAATGTTTTTAGTATCTTTTCTCACGTGATCACCTGCATCATTTTTTTGTACTAGTAGCCTAGGCTAGTCATAGTGGCAAGTAACTTAGAGTAGTAACTCTGCTATGGTTAGCCTAAGAGCAAGTACTACCTCCATCCTGGTTTACTCTTCCTACATATTTTGTAGTATCAAAATTTGACCATAGATTTAACTGACAAAATGTTAATGCATGTCACTAAAAATTATAACGTTGGAATCGTATTTGAACATAATTTCAAATGGTATAAATTTTGGTGACATGCATTGGCATCATAGTGGCAAGTAACTTAGAGTAGTAACTCTATTATGGTTAGCCTAAGAGCAAGTACTACCTCCGTCCTGGTTTACTCTTCGTACATATTTTGTAGTATCAAAATTTGACCATAGATTTAACTGACAAAATGTTAATGCATGTCACTAAAAATTATATCGTTGGGTTCATATTTGAACATAATTTCAAATGGTATAATTTTTGGTGACATGCATTGGCATCATAGTGGCAAGTAACTTAGAGTAGTAACTCTACTATGGTTAGCCTAAGAGCAAGTACTACCTCCGTCCTGGTTTACTCTTCGTACATATTTTGTAGTATCAAAATTTGACCATAGATTTAACTGACAAAATGTTAATGCATGTCACTAAAAATCATATCGTTGGATTCGTATTTTAACATAATTGCAAATGTTATAATTTTTGGTGACATGCATTGGCATTTTCTTAGGCAAATGTATGGTCAAAAATTTATACTAAATACGACGTAGTACAAAAGTGGGCTATAATGGCCCTCCACTACATAGGCCAAAACACGTGCCAACTTCACTTCTGATGCATTTGGCATTGGTGCCCTCCATTGCTCACCTGGTGCCCGAATCTGGATCATCTACTTTGCTCCAGTGCCAAATTAACTCACACAATGAAAAAACACTTGCGTGGGAGAGGGAGAGGACTGAGGCAATAAAAACACTTGTTTCAGAGAGGGAGAGGCTAGTGTAGTTGGTTCGATTAATTTGTTTGTACATGTGGGTCTGTGTGCATGCCAACTCTCTCACATTACTAGAGCGGTGCCAAAATCTTTTGATTTGACATTGATGCATATTGTATGTGGCATACTTTTGAGAAATATGGCATCAGCCACATAGTGGAAGGCAACAAATGCTCAAGATCTTCACGTGCTCCTAGGTAAATGAGAGGGGAGAGAGAGAGAGATAGATAGAGAGAGAGAGAGATAGAGATAGATAGAGAGAGAGAGAGAGAGAGAATATCACTAGCCTTAGAGCCAACCCTATCGTATGAGCGAATGATGTTGGTACCTCTTGATGACACGACAACCTTATACATCCAACTGCTCTAATATGTTCTCTTCTTTTGCAGATAAAAAAGAACCAAAAGTGAAAATGTGTTGCACTATAACAATCTCATCGAATTCCTTGATCTCCATCTTACATAAATTGATTTAATTGACTACCGAAGTAGCACATCTGAGATTCAATTGACCAGGATCTTTGTTCTGAAGGCAAGTGTCCTCAAGGTAATGAGGTTAGGCATTCTCTGGCGCAACAATGAATGACGTGCTGATGACCGCAAGCATCTAAGACTAAACGACAAAGGCTCCATAGAAGCTGAATTTGTTTTTGAAACATCAAGTCGCTAGAGACTAAAAAAATTATTTGCCCATTAGTGACTTTTGTGGGTGGTGGATTTTAGTTTGTACGATAATGCTGTATCCACCTGAAGTAACGAAAGTTATTACGTAAACTTCCTAATAATTCCCTCTTTGTAGGTGCAACATTACTCCTAGCATTTTTCATATCAGTTTGAAACTTGTAATATTATGACTATCCAACACGAGGTACTATGTTACGATAAATGTTCGGGTACATACCCATTACTCGAGTACAATATTTATTATTACTCGTGGAAACACATAGGAAATTATGTCGAACACGGCTAGTTAAGCAGGCTAGCTCCACAACCATGATGATAGTGACTACACATGGTGAGGCTGACTTTGGTATGCCGAACACGGCGCCTACACTCAGGTGTCATCTCTGGCGCCGGGTCTTTGCACTTCATTGTGAGGAGCAACACATAATAATTTCACCAACAGGTAGTACAGTACTACTACATTGGTAGTACTACTAGTACTAGCACCACCGTCTGGATTTAGTAGTACTACCACCTCCATCTGGATTTAGTATTTGACTTGCAATATATAGTAATGCATGTCACAAAAAATATACTACTCCCTCTATGAATAAATACATGGAGTATTGTTTTATATGGTTTTGAATGTAGTTCTTGATGATATTATACACTCTCCCTATTCCTCTCCCTTCCGGTAGATGGCTCAAATCTGAAATCTCATCAATCAGACTACTATTGTACTCCCTCTGTACTAGTGCATTAGTCACATTACGAAAACCAAGTAATCCCCAAACTTTTAGGCGTGGTGCATTAACTACCCACCACGTTCCCTGTTTTTTGCCATGAAAAAAGAAATCGACCAATAGGAGACATGGGGTTCGTATGCATTCAATGACTTGAGACTACTAGCACAACATGTAGTGCTCAATTCTCTGCATGCAATGACATTAATTACAAAATACTACTCCCTATGTATAGGTGAATAAGTCATCTTAGGTTGTGCACCATGACCAAGGAAGATGGGAAAACAAGAGAACTTAATGTTTATTTGCTAATTTATAGCATTGCATGCAATGAACTAACCACTGCATGTCGTGTTTGGTAGTCTCAAGTCATTTAAAGCATGCATGCCTCAGATCTCATATTGGTTGATATGTCTAGAAACAAGAAACAAGGTGGGAGATAATGCACCGCGCCTAAGTGTTTTGGGATTATTTGGTTTTTGTAACTTATACATGTAGACAGAGGGATTAGTAAACATCAATGTTCTCTTGTTTTGCCCCAACTTGGTCTCGGTGAGAGGACTACTACATTGCACCAGCATAGAGGGAGGGCCGAGGAGTAGATGGCCAACACACACGTGAATGCAACGCAGTCTACACTTCTCATATGAAGGATCCCCGCCAATCCAATCTACGAAATGCTACGCACATACGCACCCTAACCAAGGGCAAAAGCGATCACTCCAATCGCAAGATCAGTTAACTAGAAGCTAGACCATGGAGGCAA
The DNA here is from genome assembly GCF_018294505.1 of Triticum aestivum. Classification (NCBI taxonomy): domain Eukaryota; kingdom Viridiplantae; phylum Streptophyta; class Magnoliopsida; order Poales; family Poaceae; genus Triticum; species Triticum aestivum. Next base: position 392,455,650 of record NC_057810.1, read on the forward strand.
TGAGCGCGAGCATGAGCCGGCTGTGCTAGATGGTCCACAATGCCGACTTGTGGCCCGGCACCAAGGAATGTCTCCAGGTTGTGCTTGAGGCCGCCAGGGGGAGAGGCCTCTTGGACGACAACTTCGTCTCCTTGTTTGATGAGGTCCTCATCGGCTTCCCTGACAAGTTCACCATCGTCAATAAGCTCGTGGACGACCTTGACGTATGCCTCCAACCCACGCGCCTAGGCTCTGCGATGCACACCACCCTCAACGGCCTCTATGGTGACAACCTCTTCGACACACTGGTGGCCCTGCGACTGCCCACCGTCGCGCCAGAGAATGTTCACCTCGAGGTTGCGCTCGCCGCACAGCACCTGGTGCAGCAAGACACCATCGACATAGTCACCCACATCTATGAGCAAATCATCCACAAGGACAACTATGTGCAAGGGGAGGACGATAGGACGCTGGCCTTCTTGGACTGCAAGGCAACCTTGGACGGCATTGTTCAGAAGCATGTTGAGCTCGCCGCCAATGCCGCTACTCCTCACACGTTGGTGTGTGACCCGACAAACTAGGGCGTGAGGTTGTCATTAATTGATCATATGTATCTTTATCTTTCCGTCAATTCCATGTAGTAGTATATTGTACTAGTAATTATCTTTCCTTTCGCATCAACTTCATAATTTTCGTACGTACTCCCTCTATTCCTAAATATTTGTCTTTTTAGAGATTTCAAATGGACTACCATATACAGATGTATATAGACATATTTTAGACTGTAGATTCACTCATTTTGCTCCTTATGTAGTCACTTGTTAAAATATCTAGAAACACAAATATTTAGGAACAGAGGGAGTACCATGCAAGAGCCGCGCCTGAACCAAACTTCTGATTACTCTAGGGAAAATGTTATTTGTATCTATCAGTCATGCCAAGGAGCAGAACAAAATTTAACAAGTTACAAGTTCAAAAGGAAAAGCCTGCCATGTTCATGTTGCACCCCCACACAGTTGGTCCGGCATGCCGCTCAAGGGGGAATGCGTGCTTTGCTGCATTTTCACTTACAAGTGGGACTGAAGTTGAGCAAACCGACTATCGGCAAACCCCCACCCCACCCACCGTGCAATGGACGAGTTAGAGAAAACAGGAGGGATAAGAGATAGCTGTAGCACAGACTCCAGGAATATTGGTGTCAGATGGGACTCTTGTGGGTGGCGTGTGCCATAGTGCTAGACGTGAATGCTAGTTATGGCCCATGCCACCCCACTATATCAAGGTGCTGGTTATGTAGAGCGAACACATTATCTCTCCAGGAGTACGGTACACCACTAGTACTACTCACATTGTCACAAAATTTCCTGGAGTCCGTGCTAATCCCTCCTCTCTCTCTTCTCAGCTAGCCAGCAGACGCACGGAGTGTGCCCATCGTATGTTTGCTCACATACGGTCCCACATTGTGACGCCCCCGATTTGACCGTACACTAATCATACACGCAAAGGTGTACGATCAAGATCAGAGACTCATGGGAAGATATCACAACACAACTCTAGACACAAATTAAAATAATACAAGCTTTATATTACAAGCTAGGGCCCTCGAGAGCTCGAAAACATCAGCTGAATACAAACGAGTCGGTGGAAGCAACAATATCTGAGTACAGACATAAGTTAAACAAGTTTGACTTAAGAAGTCTAGCACAAAAGTAGCAACGATCGAAAAGGCAAGGCCTCCTGCTTGGGACCTCCTAACTACTCCTTGAAGCCGAACTCCACGTAGAATCATCCTCGGGATCCTCTGGCTCCTGGACTCCATCATATGATTGCAATAACTGGGAAAGGGGAAAAAAGAAGTAGCAAAGCAACCATGAGTACTCATCCAAATTACTCGCAAGCAAGGATCTACACTACATATGCATTAGTATCAATGAAAAGGTAGTATCTGTGGACTGGACTACAGAATGCCAGAATAAGAGGGGGGATAACTAGTCCTATCGAAGACTAAGCTTCTGGCAGCGTCCATCTTGAAGCATGTAGAAGAGAGTAGCTGCTAAGTTCACCGAGTATCATCGCATAGCATAATCCTACCCGGCGATCCTCTCCTCGTTGCCCTATGAGAGAGCGATCACCGGCTTGTATCTAGCACTGGAAAGGGTGTGTTTTATTAAGTATCCAGTTTTAGTTATCATAAGGTTGAAGTACAACTCTGGGTCGTTTTGTTACCATGGTCATGGCTATTCGAATAGATCAATCTTGCTTGCAGGGGTGCAGCACATTACCCGACATGCTCGATCCTCTGGCCGGGCACACTTTCCTGGGTCATGTCTAGCCTCGGGAGATCAACACGTCACAGCCCTACCTAGGCTCAATAGAGCGGTCAACACGCCGATCTAAATCCTAAGCGCACAGGGGTCTGGCCCATTGCCCGTTGCACACCTGCATGTTGCGAATGCAACCGGAAGTAGACCTAGCCTCCCTAATACAAGAGTAGGTGTTCCAGTCCAATCCGGCATGTGCCACTCAGTCGCTGACATCAAGAAGGCTTCGGCTATTACCACGACGTCGGTTGCCCATATCTTGTCCCATGTGGCGGTTAGTGCATATAAGTTTAACGACCCACCTCAGATCAAATACCAAGATCCCGTTAAGCATGTTATTTGATGTATCCGCGAACGCCGACCAGGGACCAGGCCCACCCGCCTCAAAGTAACACTCAGGGGCCGTCGGGAACCCAGGTCCACCACTACCTTGATGGAACCACCTATCCTTTCAGCCCCATATCCGAGTAACATGAGGGTACTCTACGAGACGACCCGACTTTAGTCCCAACATGTATCATGTGTAATATACATAGTATATACCCGTGATCAGCTCCCGAGTGATCACGGCCCGATAGTATAGCATGGCAGATGGACAAGAATGTAGGGCCACTGTTGAAATACTAGCATCTTATACTAAGCATTTAGGATTGCGGGTAAAGGTAACAATAGTGGCCACAATGATAGGCTATGCAACATAATAGGAGCTATCGAATCAACAACAGTAGAAAATATAATGCAAGAATAAGCGAGAAGAGAGTGGGCAATATCTTGTTGATCAAAAGGGGTTTGCTCGCCTGTTGAGAAGGAAGGGTCGTCATCGACATACTTGTACTCAGGGCCATGAGCGTCGGTCTCGGTGTCTACCGGATAAGAAGAGGGGGGAGAAATATTAAATACGGAGCAAACAAGGCATCACAGAACATAACATGACAAAACATAGTGCTAGGGGGCGACCTAATGCGGTACTAGGCGATACTGGCGAAGGGGGAAACATCTGGGAATGTTTTCCCGAAGTTTGGTATTTTCGGACAAACGAACCGGAGGGGGGTGGTTGCATGTTCGTTGTGCTAGGGACATGTGGCCGACAAACAGTGTGTGTAACCGTATTCGTCATGTTTTTCTGGGCAACTTTCATGTACAAAGTATTTTCATCCGACTTACGGATTATTTTATATTAATTTACAAAGTTTTAACAATATTCTGAAAATCCTGGAAAATTAATCAATTTCAAAAATACACATGAAAAGGCTCTGTCCACCTAGTCCAGTGCACCCAGTGCACCAGAAGCTGACATGTGGGACCCAGTCAACACTTATTGGGCAGTCAACGTTGACCTGGTCAAACGTGAACAGTAGCACTACTAGGGAAAACCCTAGTAGTAGTGCGGGTTTTAACACTATCAGTAGCGCGGGCGGTTGTGCTACTGATAAGGCACTACAACTAACTAGTAGTAGCACTCAATGTAACCGCGCTGCTACTATTGACTATATCAGCAGCGCTTTTGCCACATGCGCTACTAAGTAGCTATAGTGCTTTTCTTTGTCTGCGCTACTGCTGTATCTTTCAACATTTTTTCCCTACTTCCTATTGATCTAGAACAGTACCCCGTTTCAATAAACTGCAATTTCACATATACCAGATAACAATATCATTAACCACAATACCATATAGTCATACATTAGTCATACAATATCAGTAAGCATTATAGGTACTCATATATAGTGAACATGCATCCTCACACACATATATGGTTCATACAGTAGCATATATGATAAGCAGTACTAGGTAGTCATACAGCATATAGCAGTCTACTAGAGTAGTCATACAGCCACACACATATGTAGTTCTAGATGATATCGACGATGACCATGATCCTCAAGCCATGGCAGTGGGTGTTCTTGATAGTAATTAGGATGGCCTGTCCAACACGAAGATTCTTGCCAACGAGGAAGTTCTGCCACCCAACCGAGCTGAAGTGTGTGCGACCGTCCGTGTCCACGCCGTACGCACAAGTGGTGACGGAGCCCCTTGTGGTAAGGCGTATTCCAGCAGAGCCTTCTTCATCAGGCTCAATTCCAAAACTCATAGATAGGCTCTTTGGAAATTTCTGAATAAGAAAAACATGTCAATTAATAAATAGCCTCACACATACTCTTGTAAATATATTTCTACTAAGTATAGATTTCTACACTACCAAAAACAGTACTTCAAGAAAATATGCCCTAGAGGCAATAATAAAGTCATTATTTATTTCCATAATTCATAATAAATGTTTATTATTCATGCTAGAATTGTATTAAACGGAAACTTAGTACATGTGTGAATACATAGACAAAACATATAGTCCCTAATATGCCTCTACTTGACTAGCTCGTTAATCAAAGATGGTTATGTTTCGTAACCATAGACTTGTGTTGTCATTTGATGAACGGGATCACATCATTAGTAGAATGATGTGATGGACATGACCCACCCGTTAGCTTAGCATTATGATCGTGTTAGTTTCATTGCTACTGCTTTCTTCATGACATATACAAGTTCCTCAAACTATGATATTATGCAACTCCCGAATACCGGAGGAACACATTGTGTGCTACCAAACGTCACAACATAAATGGGTGATTATAAAGGTGCTCTATAGGTGTCTCCGAAGGTGTATGTTTGGTTGGCATAGATTGAGATTAGGATCTGTCACCACGTGTTTCGGAGAGGTATCTCTGGGCCCTCTCGGTAATATGATCACTATAAGCCTTCAAGCATTGTGACTAATGAGTTAGTTGCAGGATGAAGAATTACAGAACGAGTAAAGAGACTTACCGGCAACACAATTGAACTAGGTATCGAGATACCGACGATCGAATCTCGGGCAGGTAACATACCGATGACAAAGGGAACAACATATGTTGTTATGCGGTTTGATCGATAAAGATCTCATAGAATATGTAGGAACCAATATGAGCATCCAGGTTCTGCTATTGGTTATTGACCGGAGACGTGTCTCGGTCATGTCTACATAGTTCTCGAACCCATAGGGTCCGCACACTTAACGTTTGATGACGATTGATATTATGAGTTTATGTGATATGATGTACCGAAGATTGTTCCGGAATGTGATCACGGACATGACGAGGTGTCTCGAAATGGTCGAGACATAAAGATTGATATATTGGACGACTATATTCGGACACCGGAAGTGTTCCGGAGAAGTTTTGGATATAACCGGAGTGCTGGAAGGGTTATCGGAACCACCGGAGAAGTAATGGGCCTTATTGGGCTAAGGGAGAGAGAGAGGGGCAGCCAGGGGCTGGCCACACGCCCCCCCATGGGCCTAGTACGAATTGGACTAGGGGGAGGGGCGGAGCCCCCTCCTTCCTTCCCCCCCCCCACCTTCCTTCTTCTCCTAGTAGGACTAGGAAAGGGGGGAGTCCTACTCCCACTAGGAGGAGGATTCCTCCCCCCTTGGCGCGCCCTAGAGGGCCGGCCGGCCTCCCCCTTGATCCTTTATATACAAGTGCAGGGGGGCACCCTAGAACACACAAGTTGACAATTATTTTAGCCGTGTGCGGTGCCCCCGTCCACAGTTACACACCTCGATCATATCGTCGTAGTGCTTAGGCGAAGCCTTGCTCCGGTAACTTCATCATCACCGTCACGACGTCGTCATGCTGACAAATCTCTCCCTCGGCCTCAACTAGATCAAGAGTACGAGGGACGTCATCGAGCTAAACGTGTGATGAACGGGGAGGTGCCGTATGTTCGGTGCTTGGATCGGTTGGATCACGAAGTCTTTCGAATACATCAACCGCGTTAACTAAACGCTTCTGCTTTCGGTCTACAAGGGTACATGGACACACTCTCCCCTCTCATTGCTATGCTTCAACTAGATAGATCTTGCGTGATCATAGGATTTTTTTTGAAATTACCGCGTTCCCCAACACTACTATATTTCTACTAAGCTTGGATTATAGTAATAAGTATGGATCGAACAGTAAGCATGTCATCGATCAAACAGTAAGCATGTCATTGTACTCTAGACTAATTAAGCATGTCATCGGCTAGCTTCTACACATCATATCATTGGACTCTACACTAAGCATATCATCGGATTCACTAAGCATATCATTGGACTCTACACTAAGTAAGCATGTAATCGGTTCTACACTAAGCATATCATTGGATTCGACACTATGCATATCATCAGATTCTACATACAGATAATTTGCATTTGTAAGTATAACAATAAAACATATAATGAAATTACTATAATAAGTATAACATACCATAACATGCCGACCAACCATGGTACTTGTCAGGCGGGTCACGAATGGCACGCCGACAAAGTCAACACGTGGCGGAATTATGTCCCATAGGTTGCACACCTCCTCCTCGCCCAGCCTTATTCTTCGACTATAGATGGCTTCACCAAGTGGGTCCTCATCATCTTCATCCGTGTTGAGATAAATGATGGCCAGCTTGGGTCTTTCTGCTCTGAAGGATAAGCTGATCAACTCACCACCAGTGATACCATGTGGGAGATGAAACGGTCCCATCCATCTCCTCCCATCTGCGACATATTTCATCCTTTCTCGACCTTCATAGTGTAGGGGCCCCCAGGAGGCTCAAAGGTCATAGTGTCTCCGGTCAGCTTGTAGAATTCGGACCTCACATTGCATGCAACGATCTGTGTATACACAATGCATTAATTCCAATAACACTAAAAACAAAATAGTTGTTACAAGTTTCATATATTTCGTTACCGCCGCAGGAAGAAAACTTGGCTGGAAGTAGATGCTGAACAACATGCGAATTGCAAGGCTGCTGGCACATCTTGACTTGCAAAGTTGAGATGGTGGTGGTGGTGGTGGTGGCGCCATTTTCCTAAAGCAATATTAGAAAAGGATTAACAATCCACTTCAGAGAAAAAATCTGGCATGACCTTTGCTAAGAAGGACATATCGAGCGCCTGAAATTTGCCGGAACGGAATTTAATCAACACTCCGGCAAAACATTGGCCACGCGGGCAAACATGGTCACTTGGGCAAGCTCATATCCCATTTCAGCAACACTAGATATACATGTTTATATCTACATCATATGAGAAATTCTTGAGCAACACTAAAAAAACTAGTTCTACTAAAAAATTGACATCATCATCTATTCAAAATTTTCTATACCTAAAACATCTACATCATCATCCACTATTATTATTTCTTTTAATAAACCCTAAAAATATGCCCTAAGTTTAGAATATAACAAGTACAGAACATTTTTTCAAATTCTGCCGACTAAAAGTTTTCCATTACTAAATTTCTAATCAAAAGACCTAAAATTTTCTATTCTTTTCAAAACACCTACAATAGGCTAAAAAATTATTCTATTACAAAACCTACATTCTACAATGTCTACATTCTAAAATCTATATTTAAACTACCTAAGTTCTACAAGAACAGAGAGAAGGGATGGAGGAGGGGTAGGAAGGAGGGAGGGAGGAGGGGTAGGAAGGAGGGAGGGAGGAGTGGTGTAATACCCACGATGCGGCTACATCTCCCACGTGTCGAGGCGCGACTTAGAGGCATAACCACATTGTGGTTTTGTCGCAAGAAGGGCCATCTTCACACAATCCCATGTAATAAACAAGAAAGGGATAGGCTTAGAATCGCCACTTCACACAATACTTAAATAAGTCATACATCATCCAAAATGCACACATAGACCGACTATGGTCAAATCCAAAAGAAAAGAAGATAACCCCATGTGCTAGATCCCCGATCGTCCCAACTGGGCTCCACTACTGATCATCAGGAAACGAAACATAGTAACGACCATGGTCCTCGTCGAACTCCCACTTGAGTTCCGTAACATCACATGCACTGGTATCATGGGCACCTACAACTGTTTTGGTAGTATCTGTGAGTCACGAGGACTTAGCAATCTCAAAACCAGCGGGATCAAGACTATTTAAGCTTATGGGTAGGATAAGGTAATGAGGTGGAGTTGCAGCAAGCGCTAAGCAAATATGGTGGCTAACTTACGAGTACAAGAGTAAGATGAGAAACTACGCCACGGTCGTGAAGCTAGAAGTGATCAAGAAGTGATCCTGAAACTACTTATGTTCAAACATAACCCAAACCATGTTCACTTTCCGGACTCCGCTGAGAAGAGACCATCACGGCTACACACATGGTTGATGCGTTTTAATTAAGTCAATTGTCAAGAACTCTACAATCGGATATTAAATTCCCATCTGCCACATAACCACGGGCACGGCTCTCGCAAGTTTATACCCTGCAGGGGTGTCCCAACTTAGCCCATCATAAGCTCTCACGATCAACGAAGGAAATTCCTTCTCCCGGAACAACCCGATTAGACAATGGTAAAACTAATCCAGCAAGACCTCCCAATGTGCCGACAAATCCCGATAGGAGCTGCACGTATCTCGTTCTCAGGGTATAACAGATAGGTTAGCCTACGAGTAAAACTAGACCTCGCGTTGCCCCGGGGTGGCCCTGCAGTCTGTCCATTTCGGACCAACACTCAAAGGAGCACTGGCCCGGGGGGGGGGTTGTTTAAGAAACTAGGCGTCCGGAGAAAATCCCCTATTTAAATTTTAGTTATGTTAGGCAAATGGTAAAACCAATGTTGGGCCTTGCTGCAGGAGTTTTATTCAAAGCGAACTGTCAAGGGGGTCCCATAACCCCACCCGTGTAAGGAACACAAAATCAAGGAACATAACACCGGTATGACGGAAACTAAGGCTGCAAGAGTGGAACAAAACACCAGGCAGAAGGCCGAGCCTTCCACCCTTTACCAGGTATATAGATGCATTAATTAAAATAAGAGATATTGTGATATTCCAACATAAACATGTTCCAACATGGAGCAATCTTCAACTTCACCTGCAACTTACAATGCTATAAGAGGGGCTGAGTAAAAGCGGTAACTTAGCCAAACAACGATTTGCTAGGAAGGTGGGTTAGAGGCTTGACATGGCAATATGGGAGGCATGATATAACAAGTGGTAGACAAGGGTAATGGTCATAGCATAGGATGCAAGATATGATGAATTACTAGCGACATAGTGATAGAATGAATAACTGGCAAGCAAAGATAGAGGTGATATCGAGGTTATTGGTCATCTTGCCTGCAAAGTTCTCAGAATTAGCGAAAGCTTGCTCCTCGTTAGCGTACTCAACAGGATCCTTGTTCATGAACTCGTCTCCTGGCTCTACCCAGAGTAAGAACACAAGCAATGGAACAACAATCAATCACGATGCAATGCGCAAGCAACATGATGCAAGTCATAGCATAGGATGCAAGATATGATGTGCAATGCATATGGTACCCTGGAAGGGGAAGGATGATCGTGGCATCAACTTGGCAAACCAAGCATGCCACTGGGTAGGTTGGGAGATTTTGAATGAAATCTATATGAAGACCACCGGAAATGGATGCACGGTTTGAAAATGACAAGCCAAACAAGATGAATGCAATCTATGGAAAACAACAACATAACAACTTGTGAGCAAAGTTTAAATATGCTACAACAATATATCATGGCAAACAAGAGCTTGGCATGCTAGTACTAAATGCACTTGACAAAACTCACTTAGTGAATATGCTCCAAATATCTACAGAAATGATGATAGCATCAATGCAAACATGGCGAGTGACATAAACAGACCCAGACTTGGTAGAATTTAGTCATGGCAGAAAAAAATTCATGACAGCATGTTTGCAAGCTTATTTAACTCAAACTGAAACATGTCATGGCATGAGCTTAATTCTAGCAGCAAGTAGGCATGATGAAGAGCATGTTCATGTGCAAAACTACCCCATAGCATATTTGCATAATTATACACATGAAAGACAAAACAACAACATGATGTAAAATGACATGTGTGCAAACTTGCTCAAATGCAGAAACTAAAGCCACCACTGGATTCATTGGATTTTTCTACCCTGAAAACATATATAATATGTTGGGGTTACTGTAGAAGGATACCCACAAAATGCATATTTTAGAAGCTGCCCGAAATGGAAATAGACAGAAAAGGAAATTGCCTAATCTGGAATGTCCAGATTTGGTTCTGCCCCAAATGGGAAATGGGCACTTTCCATAAATGGAAAGCGCGGGGTAATAGGAACAAAAAATAAAGAAAGGGAGGCAGCTGTGTGCGTGTTGGTATGACAGTGGGCCTAAGAGGGTGTGTGTATGACAGTGGGGCCGAGCGTCAATGTCACAATGAAGAGTAGAAAGGACACATCAAAATATGCAGAACCTGGGGCTTGAACCTGAGACCTATTACTTCAGAGGGAGCGGGAGCAACCAATGCTACAAGCCCGGCTTGTGATCAAGAAGGGGTGCATCTCCCTTTAAACAGAGAGAGACCCAGTCCTGGAAAAAACGGCATAAATGCACAGCAGAGTTCCGGCATCGACGGCAAGCAAAGGCGGCGACTTCTGCAGCTGCAGAGCACCGGCGGGCGTGCAGAATGGGGGTAAGGTCATGCGCGTGCAAGCGGAGAAGGAAAGGAACATGCGCGTGTGGGCCCTCCCGAGGACGAGCTTGTGCTCGCCTCGGTGGCTAAGGCATGGGGCTAGGCGAGGCCTGGTGCTCGCGCGGGGATACTGCGCTGCAGGAGCGATTGCGCGGGCAATGCCAGCGCAGCAAGGAGAACGCGCCTAGGCTAGAATAGGAGCGCGGGGACGAGTGGGTGCGCTACAGCAAAGATACGCACAACACCATCTTCAGGCTTTGCCGGAGCACTGCGAGCGCGTCAAAGACACGGATCGGACGAGTCCTATGGGTGCCTACATGCCATGGAATGGATGGGATAGGGAGTTGAGTAACCCAAATCACCCTAGGGCACGACGAGGTCGGCGGAGACGCGCTGGAGGCAACGAGAGGAGGCTCTGAATTTGGCAGAGCTACTGTCCGTGAAGCAGGGGAGGAAGAGGACGACGGGGAGGTAGTCAGACTTGGCATATCTGGGCTCGGCTGTGTGCGGGAACGACATGGGGAATGTCTCCTCTTGTGCATGGATGACGATGGGGCCGGCATTGGAGCTCCTACACCAGAGGAGAGCTCCTGCTCGCCTCGGCCATGGTGATTGGAAGCGAAGTAGCAGGGCGCTTGGGTGCCCTTACCTGTGCGGCGGCGGCAGAGAAAATGGAGAGGAGAAAGGGGAAATCCTAGGGAGCCTCAGGGGCTTAAAAAGGAGCGGAAGAGACGGTATGGCCTTGACGTCCGTGAAGCTCACGGCACGGGAGCGTGTGCTCTCTCTCAGAAACAGAGATGACAAAAACACGGAGCAGGTAGGTGTGAGGTCGTGGGGCGCTGACAAGCGGGCCTGGCGAGGGAGAAAGAGGGCAAAGGGGCGCTAGCGGGCTAGATGGGCCGCGGCTGGAGCTGCTGCTCTGCTCTGCTGGTGAAAGAGAGCCCCAGGTAAGCCTGTTCTTTTATTCGAATTTCCTCAAACAGAAAAACAAAATGAAAAAGGCCAGGGACATAGAAGAGGGATTTGGGAAATATGAAAATATTCCCATGCTCCTGAAATATTTTAGTATTTGAAATAATTGCCTTGGCCATTTTTAGAGGTAGAAAAATAAAACAAGTTTGAATATAATTCAAACTTGAGGTCTTTTTGAACCCAACCAAAACAACTTAAAAAAAAGTTGAAATTTGACAGGGAGATTTAGGACAAGATTCTTGAATATTGGGGAAAAGATGAACATTAATGGAGGAGTAAAAGGTGCACTTGCAAAAAGAAAGAAATGAAAGGAAGGAGAAGTGGTGATGATGCAAGATTCATTCATGGAACATGCAACAACATAATACGTATGAAAATCACACCATGCACATGATGAGGATGAGAATGCAAGATGACACCAAGCACAAATCCATAACGAGAGACAAAAACCCAACCACGAAGGAAATATCATATCGCATAGCCGGAAATGGCAAGAGTTGGAGTTCAAATATGGAAAGTTACATCCGGAGTGTTACAACACTCCACCACTACAAGAGGATCTCGTCTCGAGATCTAGGACTGAAAGAACTCTGGATATTTGTAACGGAGGTGATCGTCGCGCTCCCAGGTGGCTTCTCAGTCGGAATGGTGCGACCACTTAACTTTCAGGAATTTGATTGACTTGTTGCGAGTCTTGCGCTCGGTTTCTTCAAGAATAGCCACGGGATGCTCATGATAAGATAGATCTTCTTGGAGGTCAATATCTTCGAAGTTGATAGTGCGCTCAGGCGTCTTGAAGCACTTGCGAAGTTGTGACACATGAAACACATCGTGCACATTTGCGAAGTTTGTCAGAAGCTCGAGTTGATAGGCGAGGTTGCCTCTTTTTCCAATGATCTTGAAAGGACCCACGTATCTAGGGGAAAGCTTCCCTTTGATACCGAAGCGACGAGTGCCTTTCATTTGAGAGACACGGAGGTAGACATGATCTTCGTTCTCAAAAGCCAAGTAATGGTGCTTGCTATCATAGTAACTCTTCTGGCGCGATTGCGCGACTTTGAGATTTTCTCGGATGACTTTACACATTTCTTTAGCTTCTGTGATCAAGTCATTGCCAAGAAGTTGGCGTTCACCAGCCTTGGACCAATTGAGAGGATTACGACACTTTCTGCCATAAAGAATTTCGAATGGGGCCTTGCCCAAACTTGCTTGGAAGCTGTTGTTGTAGGAGAACTCGGCATATGGACGACAATCTTACCACTTCATACCTAAAGAGATGGCACATGCTCTGAGCATGTCTTCGAGGATTTGATTGACTCGCTCGACTTGGCCGCTTGTTTGAGGATGGAAAGTTGTGTTGAAGCGAATGTTGGTGCCCATGGCCTTCTGGAAGGAGTCCCAGAACTTAGAAGTGCAAATGCTTCTGCGGTCTGAAGAGATCAATTGCGGAATACCATGCAAGGAGACAATTCTGGAGGTGTATAACTCTGCCAACTGAGCTGTTGGGATAGATGCTTTGATTGGAAGGAAATGAGCCACTTTTGTAAGCTTGTCGATGACAACGAAGATAGCATCATTCCCACGCTTGGACTTAGGGAATACAGTGACAAAGTCCATTTCGATATGATCAAACTTCCATTCTGGAATAGCAAGAGGTTGGAGGAGACCAGCTGGTCATTGGTGTTCTGCTTTCACCCTTCGGCAAACATCACATTCATTCATGAATTGAGCAATTTCTCACTTCATTCGAGTCCACCAAAATGACTGCTTGAGGTCATGGTACATCTTCGAACTGCCTGGATGAATGGAAAGAAGAGAATTGTGTGCTTTGTTCCTTATGGCATTCCTTAGATCACCTTTAGGAACCACAATCTGGTCCTCAAATAACAAAGTGCCTCTGTCATCAATGCGATAGCACTTGTGTGTGGGTAAGCCCTTGGCAACACCATGTTTCACCTTCTTCACCATGGTATCGAGGAGTTGCGCCTCATGAATTTGGTCTTCCAGAGTTGGACTGACTTGAAGGTTGGCAAGAAACCCTTGAGGAACAACTTGGAGGTTGAGCTTGTGGAAAGCTTCACAAAGATCAGGCTGGAATGGCTTGAGAATTAAGCTGTTGCAATAAGCCTTCCCGCTCAAAGAATCTGCAATCACATTGGCCTTACCCGGAGTATATTCGATACTTGGATTGTACTCTTGAATCATTTCGACCCAACGAGTTTGGCGGAGGTTGAGGTTGGGTTGAGTGAATATATACTTGAGGCTCTTGTGATTGGTGAAAATGTCCACTTGCCTTCCCAACAAGAGATGTCTCCATGTTATTAATGCATGGACAACTGCCGCCAACTCAAGATCATAAGTGGGGTAGTTCCTTTCGTTGGGCTTCAACTGACGAGAGGTATAGGCCACAACTTTCTTCTCTTGCATTAACACAACACCGAGACCTTGCAATGAGGCATCACAGAAAACTTCATATGGTTTGGATTCATCAGGAGGTGTTAAGACAGGATCCGGGACTAGCTTCTCTTTGAGGGTGTTGAAGGCAACGTCACACTTAGGAGTCCAGACATACTTGACATGCTTGTGGAGGAGGTTGGAAAGAGGCTTTGCAATCTGAGAGAAATTCTCAACGAATCTTCAGCAATAGCTTGCAAGTCAAAGGAAACTGTGAAGCTGCTTTACATTATGAGGAGGTTCCCAATTCACAACTACAGAAATCTTCTCGGGATTAACAGCAATGCCTTTGGCGGAGATGATGTGACCAAGGTAAAGAACTTCATCAAGCCAGAACTCACATTTGGAAAACTTCGCTTAGAATTGATACTCTCTGAGCTTGTTGAGCACCAATCGCAAATGTTTGGCATGATCCTTCTTATTCTTGGAGAAGAGCAAGATATAATCGAGATACACCAAGATGAATTCATTTGTTTAGGGGTTGAAGATGAAGTTCATCATGCAAGAGAAAGTTGGAAGGGCATTGACAAGCCCGAAAGACATGACAGTATATTCATAAAAACCAAAGCTTGTTCTTAATGCCGTCTTCGGGATATCTTCTTCATGAATGCGAATCTTATGATAACCCATACAGAGGTCAAGCTTGGAGAACACCTTTGCACCTTTAAGTTGCTCGAATAACTCGTTGATATTGGAAGTGGGTATTTGTTCTTGATTGTCTTGTTGTTCAATGGACGGTAATCGATGCAAAGTCGGTTCGTGCCATCCTTCTTCTGGACAAAAAGAACACCACAACCCCATGGAGATGAAATTGGTCTGATAACACCCAGACGTTCTTGTTCATCGAGTTATTTCTTAAATTCTTTCAGCTCTTTTGGGCCAAGCTTGTAAGGGCGCTTGCAAACGGGTTCTGTACCGGGATCAAGATCAATAACGAACTCGACTGGCTGGTGAGGAGGCATACCCGGAAGCTCTTCTGGAAAGAGATCTTGATACTCACAAACAACTGGAATCTGAGAAATAGCATCGATCTTGCCCTTCTCATTGAGAGAGAAGAACCAAATGGTTTCATCATGAGCGGCATAGATGATCACATCCTTAGAAGGGTGCGCCAATTTAATCTCCCTGGCAGCACAATCAAGGGAAGCCTTACGCTTATAAAGCCAATCCATGCCTAGAATGAGATCAATATCAGAATTGCCGAGAACAATTGGGGAAGCCAGAAATGAATAGTTGTTCATCTTGACGGTGACATCAGGAACCATCAAATGAGAACTCATGTGCTTGCCCAGGGAAACAATTTCTAGAGGTCTATCCAAATATGCCGGAGTGAAATCATGCTTGGTAAAGAACGGCGCTGACATGAAACAATGTGATGAATCGAACAATACTTTTGTAGGAGAAGAGTTAACTGGAAAAGAACCCATGATCACTTCTGAAGAATTCTCTACTTGAGCTGAATTCATCATGTTCACCTTTGGAGACTTGGAACTGCATTGCTTGCTGACCGAACATGATGAGGAGGCGGAAGGCACCTCTGGTTGAAGCACTTGTTGGAGTAATACCCTTTCATACCACACTTGTGACAAGTGACCTTTGAAAGTGGGCGGAAAGGTGGAGGAGGACCACCTGTCCTTGGAACCTGAGGCTAAGACTTGTTCTAATAGCTTCGGTTGGGTGGGTGGGAAGATCCATGACCACCTGAGTTCTTCTGCTGGTAAGGCTGACGAAACGGAGGAGGAGGAATGTAGAACTTCTGTTGCTTAGCTGCCACTTGTGAGGAAGAAGAAGACTGAACTACATCCCTGATTCTCTTCTTAGAAGCCTCACACTTGAGCTCAGCACCTTCTTGCTTGATGGCCATGTTGTAGAACTGATCGAAATGAGTAGGCTCAACAAGAATGAGAGCTAACTGCAGCTCCTCTCTGAGGCCACCCCTGAAGTGACGAATCATGCTCTTTTCATCAAGGACGTCTTGCCTTGCGAAGCGAGCAAGCTTCTTAAACTGGATGTTGTATTGATACATGGACATGCTTCCTTGCTTGAGGTTGAGGAATTCCTCATGCTTGACAACACTTGTTGGAATGTGGTGAGCTTTGAAATCCCGGCAGAAGTCATCACAGGTAATCACTCAACCTCCTCTGGAATCTTTGTACTGTTGATACCAATCAGCAACTTGGTCCTTGAGCTGAAAAGAATCAAACTTGACATAGTCCTGAGGCCTAGCATTGCTACATTCAAAACACTTGCAGATGTCCACGAGCCAATCATCAGAATCCATGGCCTCGGCACAAGTGCTGAAAGACTTTGGCTGATTTTCCAGAAACTGGTTGAGGGTAGCAAACTGAGGTTGATTGTTGAAATGCCCTTGGCCTTGATTCCTTTGGTTGCCTTGAGCTTGGTTGCGCTCTTGCAAGAGTTGCAAAAGCATCTGAGTATTGGCGTTGGTGGGTGCCATGACAGCTTCCAGAGGCGGAGGAGGTGGCGGAGACAAAGGGTTCGCCTGACTCATTTCATTGCATTCCGGATTCAGATGCGTTGGAGGACCCATCCTCAAGAGGGTGACATCCGTTAGGATCTTGATAACAGATAGACAAGCTGAATCAACGGATAGAAATTGCAACATATAGTCTTCACAATATACATTCGAACAAGGAACGAACGAATGAATTCCAAAGTTAACATCACACATCCATTAAGGTGAGAAGCCACTTAGATAAGGGTTGATGAATAAAAAAACAACGTATGACTGGAACGAATAAATGGTAAGGATTACCCAATCACGAACCAAATATCCGCGGGAAGAAATGCTAATAGCTACTGGAATTCCCACCTATAAAACTCCCAAAACTTTCTGGTTATGCAATCTGGTGTTGGGGATACAGGGGAAGCAATATATATCTCACCCAAAACTAACAATCCCTACATCCAAGCTATATCCATCCGTCAACACATAACCAAGAAACCTTCAGAAATCATGTACTTCAACCTTCAAAAAGCATCCGTTATACTAGCAATGGAAATACTCCCGAACTCCCGCCCCAGTACTGGGTGGCGTCGGGGTTATCTTACCACTAGCTGCATAAAAGAGATTTTAGATGTAGGCAAAAACTCAGGTATTCCAGAACTGCAACAATAAAATTGTGACAACAACACCTCAGAGCTCAACTCCCCGGGACACTGACACAACCCTAAATGTCAGGAGGCACTAAGACCAATGTTCTCGTCACAAGAATATCAAAACGATCCCAAGATACCTGCGTGATCCTAAAAAAAATTCATGAAATTTGAGGAGAGGAAAATCAAAACATCTACGTCAGGAGGCCTCACAAGAGCGACGAAGGGACTGAGGAGTAAAAAGAATCCTACTCTCCGATATATATAGTCCTAAGACTCAAAACATTGTGTTCTAGACTCAACAACGTCAGCGATTCGATCAAGCAAGGGGCTCTTAAGTCGGGGATGGTTCTGATTACCAACTTGTAACGCCCATGATGTGGCTATATCTCCCACGTGTCGAGGCATGACTTAGAGGCATAACCGCATTGTGGTTTTGTCACAAGAAGGGTCATCTTCACACAATCCCATGTAATGAACAAGAAAGGGATAAATAGAGTTGGCTTACAATCGCCACTTCACACAATACTTAAATAAGTCATACATCATCCAAAATACACACATGCATAGACCGACTATGGTAAATCCAAAAGAAAAGAAGATAACCCCATGTGCTAGATCTCCGATCGTCCCGGTCGGATTTAGAGTTCCGGCAAAACCCTTGAGGTTCGAACACTCGGGTGCGCATGAAGATTTCCCCCTACCGAATCTCGCCCTCAGCCTCGCTGTGATCTCTAAGCTTAGCTCGATGAACTCACAACACAAGAGACACAAGACTTATACTAGTTCGGGCCACCATTATGGTGTAATACCGTACTCCAGTGTGGTGGTGGTGGACTGCATCTCGGGCTGATGATGAACAGTACAAGGGAAGAACAGCCTCCTGAGGAGAGGTGTTCTTATGCTTGGTGGGTGCGAGGATGAACTAGTTCATTTCCGTCCCCCTTTCTACTATGGTGATTCGTTTCCGTCCCCTTTCTACTGTGGTGGCTAGTCCTATTTATAGAGGCTCTGGTCCTCTCCCGAAATATTGAGCGGGAAGGGATCCTACAACGGCCAATTTGGAAGGGGACATCTAGTACAAGGTATCCTGACTAAAGGTGGTCTTCGCCTATCAAAGGCGCTGGTGGTGACGCCGTATTGGGATCCACGATGACCTCCATCCTGCCGTCCTGCTGGTCTTGGTCTTGTTGCACCTATATGGAAACCTTTGCCTGATGCCTCGGTACTCCGCGCATGCGCTTGCCCCCTTAGCACCAGAGGGGAAACGAGGCAGAGTGCGCGCTGGCGCCCTCCTGGCGCCTACCTGGCCTTGGTCGTCATGCTTGCGTCATGGGAACCTCACGAGGTACCCATTGCCTTGGCCTCTCTGCCCCCTCGCGAGCCTGCTTGGTGAGGCCTCTCCTGAAGAGGCCTTGTGCCGTCCGCCTCGCGAGGCTTGGCCCCTCGCGAGGGTCTTGAGTGTTGGTTGACGACGACGGGGCCATACTGGGCCACTGCTGGAGCCATGCCGTGAGCCACAGGCAGGCAAGTCTTGTACCCCCGTTCCCAGAACGCCGATAGTAGCCCCCAGGCCCTAGGCGTGCTGCGACTTGGCGTAGCGGCGAAGGAAAAGGGCAAGTGCAAAGTGCCACGGGCCCCAATAGCCTGCGGCCTTGGTCGATGCAGGGCGACTGATTGGACGTGGGCGTCTCCGCTTCCCCACATTGCCTCGGCAACCACCCAACTTGACGAGTCCCTGATGCATGCAAAAAGGGTTATCATTACCTGCGAACGTGGAGGTCGACGGTTGGCCTCCCTTGGGCTATAAATGAGGAGGGGTGAGAGCCCCTGTTGCCCATCTCTTCCCATTGCGCTTGCTTCTCCTCCCTCACTCCGTTGCTTGTAGCGTCCCCCATGGTGCCTGTGAAGAGGTTTTTGGCCGTGGAGAAGGGGAAGGCTCGCCAAGAAGGGCCTGGCTCTCCTCCGCCCAAGCATGGACACGGTCGCCCTCGCAAGCACTCAGCGACCCTTGTGGTGGATCCCCGCGGCCGTGGCGGTGGCCCTTCACGTGGTGGGGGCCGCCCATGTTGAGGCAGCCGAGTTGGTGGAGGAAGACGTGCTGTGTCCGCGTGGCCTCCCCAGCCGCGCTTCCACTCAGTGGAGGTGCTGCCGAAATTCGTTGTGTGGTCGGAAAACCCGGCCGTCATCTAGCTTCACCTCCCGCACTTCTTCGTCGGCGAGCTGCCGGCCGCTAGCCCAGGCAAAATCTGGTTGCAGGCAGGCAGCTGCTGCAGTAGGGACTCCTGGGTCGTGGTGGAGGTCTTCGTCGCCGGCAACACAGCCTTGGGCTGGGACTGGCAGGCGTTTGCCCGCGCACGCATTCTAGGCAGGCGGTCCACCCTCCACTTCAGGTACGATCGCGACGCGACCCTCTACGTGAGGGTGTTCGGAGAGGATGGCCACCGCGTTGGGTGCTGCCCTAAAGACAACGGCGGCGACGAGGTGCTCGCACTTGGCGACGGTCGTGATGAGGGTGAAGGCGAACTTGCTCCGGGCGGCGACCGCGGCTTGTCAAGCTACGGTGGCTCATCCTCCGGCAATAGCTCCTTCAGCGGCAGTCGTTCCCGCCTCGAGGGCGGTAGCGGCTCGTCCCGTCGCCGCGCTTCGATGAAGCGCGAGGTGGGGTCTGGCTAAGCTCAGGAGGTAGCCATAGATCCCTCCTTGCGAACTGCTGCAAGGCGCGTGCTACTTTTGTTTTGTTTTCCTTCCTTCCTGCATTGAGAGAGATAAGTATGGGGCCCCATGGGGGCGTGCAACAAACTATGACTTCCTAGTTAACATGCTGCATTTATTGTTCATCCGCTATGTCATGGCGTCGTTGTTGTACGTCGGCGTGTAGGAACAGCTTTGCTTGGCACGTTTGAAGTAGTTTCCGCCTCGGGAGGTGCCCGCTTCAGGTCTTGCCAGGCGCCTTAGGAGCCGCAAAAAACTCGTTGAGGGACTATCATTTTCTGAACCCTGGTCGCAAGGGCTATCGGCTGTGGCCCGACGCTTCGTGTCGCGGTACCCGAGGGGCACGAACTGAGAAGGGTGCTCCCGCTGCGAATTCGAACAAGAGTGCCTCGTGAAAATCAGAAGAAAAAGGGCTCACGAGGGCACCCGTATAGCCCCCTCGCGAGCCAACTTCAGAAAACAGAGGCAGAAGGCGATGGAACAAAACCGGCAAAGAACACTAGAAGCAACTTCAATCAAGGTTCAACCAAGGAAGGGCGAGCCAAATGCAGAAAGCAAATGAAAAGCTGCGTCCGGCACCTAGTCTAGTCTTCAAGTCTTCTCACCAGCACGGAGCTAAGTGCTGCCACTGGGCGTGGGGGGAGCCCCCGAGGCCCAAGGGCGGCACTCCTCAAACTCCTGGGCGTGTACAACCCCACTCATTATTATGTGAGAGTGTCACGGGCGGCGAGCTTCATAGGCACTGGGCCTTCTTCACAGGCATCGGGCCTTTCTTCAGGGGTAGAACTTCCGGAGGTGCTAGATGTTCCAAGCGTTCGGGATGGGTACCCCGTCCTGGGTCTCCAGGCGCGTGGTGCCAAGCCTGGAGACCTGGACGACCTTGAACGGGCCCTCCCACATGAGTGAGAGCTTATGCAGCCCTTCCCTGGAGAGCACCCGCCTCAGGACGACGTCACCCACCTTGAGCGTCCTGGGGCGGATGCGGTGACAGTGATACCGCCGCAGCACCTGCTGGTATCTTGCCGCCCGTAGCGTGGCTTCACAGCGAAGTTCCTCCCCCAGCACGAGGTGAATCCCCCGCATGGCGTCCCACTATGCCTCATCAAATGCCTGGACCTGCGCGGAGTCATGCCTGACCTCGTGTGGGAGAACCACTTCTGCTCCGTAGACGAGGAAGAACGGGGTTTTGCCCATTGGCTTGGTGGCAGTGGTGCGGATGGACCACGGCACGGACTGGAGCTTGTTGTGCCAGCCCCTGCCGCAGGCCTCCAGCTTCTTCTTGATGTTCCTGGTGTTGAGGCCCCTCAGGACCTCCGCGTTGGCGCGTTTGGCCTGGCCGTTGCTCCGGCGGTGCGCCACCGAAGTGTAGCAGATCTGCATTCCAAGGTTAGCACAATACATCTTGAAGAGATTGCTAGTGAACTACGAACCATTGTCGGTGCTGATCCGGTTAGGGACCCCATACCACCCATACCAGCTCACGAGGCCTTTGATGAACTTGACCACGGAGCCGTCTGGGATGGTGCGGACGGCTTCCACCTCCGCCCATTTGGTGAACTTGTTGATGGCGACGTAGAGGTAGCGGTAGCCCACAGGCGCTCAAGGGAATGGGCCCAAGATATCCTGCCCCGTTGTCTATAGGCCCTGAGCTGGCTAATGGATCTGCTTGGTGTGGAATTGGTAGGCCTCACAGGATTTCACCAGCTCGGTCACGTCGTTGAGTGCCGTAGGCCAATAGAATCCGCTGCGAAATGCCTTGCAGACGAGGGTCCGTGACGACGAGTGGTGTCCGCAATCTCCACCGTGTATGTCGGCCAGGAGCTCTTTCCCCTGTTCCCTAGAGATGCAATGTAGGGAAACTTCATTTGGCCACTTCGGGTATAACTCACCGTCTTGGATGCAGTAGGTCGTGGCCTGCCAGGCCATGCGCTCCGCGTCCTCCTCTTTCTCCGATAGCGTCCCTTGCGTTAGGTATTCCTTGAATTGCTTTGTCCAGCATCCCTCCCGAGGCTCCAGCGACAAGAGTAGGCGCGCTCCCGAGGTCAGGCCACAGGCCGGGGCTTCTGTGGCAGGTGGCTGAGGGAGTTCTTCCCGAGGCTGTGTCGTTCTTGAAAGTGGTGGTGCTGCCGACGGCTTGAAGAGTCGTTCCTCAAAAACGCCAGGCTCCTGAGGCAGCCATTTGGACGCCCTCCTGGCGATGTCATCAGCCTCTTGGTTGGAGCCGCGGGGCACATGCTGCAACTCCATCCCCCAGAACTGCTTTTCCATCTTGCATACTTTCGCGAGATATGCTTCGATGTGCTCATCCTTCGGCTCGTACACCTTGTTGGAGAAGTTGATGAGGAGTTGTGAATTGCCCTTGATGACGAGGCGCTTCATTCCCAGTACTGCTGCAACTTTTAGGCCTGCTATGAGGCCTTCGTATTTTGCTATGTTGTTGGAGACCTTCTCACCCTGCTGGAAATAGAGTTGTACGGTGTAGTAGAGCTTGTCCTGAGTGGGTGATATAAGCACTACACCAGTGCCCAAGCCCTGCCGCGAGAAGGCTCCATCGAAATACATGACCCAGCCATCCGGTGCCCCACTTCCTGGGGAGAGAGACCGATCCTCGCCCACCTTGAGCTCTGGTGCGTCCGTCCACTCAGCCACGAAATCAGCAAGTGTGGCTCCCTTGATGACCCTGGTTGTGCTGAACTCCAACTGAAACGCCCGCAACTCGATGTTCCATTTGGCGACTCTCCCAACGAAGTTGGGGCTCCTGAGTACCCTTTCCAATGGGTAGGCAGAGACGACCTTTATGGGGTGACCTTGAAAGTATCACCGTAGCTTGCGTGAGGCCACCAAGAGCGCGAGTAAGAGCTTCTGAGGCATGGGGTACCATTCTCTTGCATCCCGCAACACCATGCTGACAAAGTACACCAGATGCTCGACGACGGTGGGGGCGCTGACATGGCTTGCGTCTTCTGGAGGTTGAGGTGCCTCCTAAGATAATGGAGCCCCCAGCGCCTGGTCGCTTGGTGGGGCCTCTTCAGCCGTGGGGGCATCTTCCTGCTGAGCTTGGTTCCTTGCTGCCGTTGTCATGGTCCTCGCGAGGCTTTCCTAGTCTTGTGTTGCCTCGGCTATGGTCGTAGCTGGGCGGGACGCGGCCTTAGCCTGGCGCTCCCCCCGAACCGCCACCAGGGTTGCGCTGGCGGATTAGGGGGTGGCGGCAAGGTAGAGCACCAGGGGCTTGAGAGGGCGCGGCTCCACCATCACGCCGGGGGGGGAGGGCTGGTCAGGTATTTCTTGAGGTCTTGAAATGCTTGGTCGGCCTCCTGTGTCCACTCAAATGGGCCCTTTTTCTTCATCAGCTTGAAGAACGGTAGGGCGCGCTCCCCCAGCTTGGAGATGAAGCGTCTTAAGACGGTCACGCGACCGGCGAGCTTCTGCATTTCTCTAAGGGTTTGCGGTGGACTCATGTCTTCGATTGCCTTGACCTTCTCCGGGTTGGCCTCGATCCCCTTGTGGGACACGAGGAAGCCCAGTAGCTTGCCGGAAGGGACGCCGAACACGCACTTCTCTGGGTTGAGTTGCAGGTCCACCTGACAGAGGCTCGCGAAGGTCTCCTCCAAGTCCTGTATCAAGCTCCGTGCCTCTCGAGATTTCACCACAATGTCGTCGACGTAAGCCTCGACGTTTCTCCTGAGCTGCCGGCCCATGGCAATGTGCATCAGCTGTTGGAAGGCCGCACCCGCGTTGCGCAACCCGAACGGCATGCAAGTGTAGCACTACACCCCACATGGGGTCAGGAAGGCTTTCTTCTCCACATCTTCCACCGCCATCTTGATCTGGTGATAACCCGAAAATGCATCCAGGAAACACAGTAGGTTGCACTCGGCGGTGGAGTCGACGATCTGGTCGATGCGGGGAAGCGGGAATGGATCTTGGGGGCAGGCCTTGTTGAGGTTGGTGAATTCGACGCACATGCACTCCTTCCCCCCTTTTTTGGCACGACAACGGGGTTCGCCAGCCATTCGGGGTAGCGAACCTCGCGAATAACACCTCCTGGCTCCATCTTGCGGGTTTCTTGGACGATGAAGGCCTGCTTCACTGTGGACTGCCGCCTCGTCTTCTGCTTCATAGGGTGTACATTGGGGCACACATTCAGGTGATGCTCAATCACCTCCCCTGGGACCCCCACTAGCTGCTTGGGTTCCCATGCGAACACCTTGTTGTTCGAGTGCAAGAATTTCACCATAGCCTTCTCTTGGTCGGGGTTGAGGTCGGCATCTATGGTGAAGGTGGCTCCTGAGGACCCGTCTTCCTCAACTGGCACCTTCTTGGTCTCCGCCTTATCCTGAGTGAACAACTTCTTCTTTTTGGTTGGTGCAGCTTCATTGGCCTTGGAGGCGTCCACATCGACGGGCTACGCCGCCGCGGCGGCCTTGAGGGCAAGCTTGAGCGCCATAAGAGCCTCCTTGGTATCTTTAGCTATGGTGAGGACGCCCTTGCTTCTGGGCATCTTCATGAGGTTGTAGGCCGGATGAGTTGCTGCCATGAACTGAGCCAGGGTAGGGTATCCGAGGATGGTGTTGTACGGGAGGCCGTTGTGAGCAATGTCGAAGTTGACCAGCTCCGTGCGGTAGTTGTCGCGGGTGACGAAGGTCACGGGAAGGCGAATCTGCCCCAGGGTACTGGAGGAACCGCCTCCGACGCCTGAGAAGGACTTGTTGGGACGGAGCCGCTCCAGCGGTACATGGAGGAGGCTGAAGGCCTCCACCGAGAGCATGTTGAGGCCGTCACTACCATCGATGAGGGTTTTGGTAATGGCCACGTGGCAGATAGTGGGCGTGCAGAGCATCGGGAGCGCACCCATGCATGCGATGGTGACGGGGTGATCTTCTGAGTCACAGGTCAGGTCGGCCTTGGGCGCCACCCAACCCAGTGGAGCTCTTTGCCGTGCGAGGACGGTGCTGATCCGGCGAAAGAATGGCTTGGTGTGGCGGTCTGAGGGTGGCGCTTGTGAGCCGCCGAGGAGGGCCGCGACCGCATGGGGCGCCGGAGCCGTGAAGCGCGCAGCAAAGAGACTGCACAACTCCTCCCAAGATGCCACCATGGACCGGGGAAGGTTGAGAAGCCAGGCGCGCGGGACGCCAGTAAGGGCCATGGGAACCCAGTTGGCCATGACCTTCTCGTCGCCCCCGGCCTTAAGGATGACCTCCTCGTACGCCAGGAGGAAAACCACTGGGTCCGCCGTGCCGTCATAGCGATGCGGCATCTCTGGCTTGAACTTGGGCGGCCACTGCACCCACTGCAAGGCGGGGGCCAAGGCTTGGAGCCCCCTTGCCCCAGCACTGGCACCGGTTGACGGGGCCGGAGGCGCGATGTCCGCCATGAGGGAGAAGCACGCTGTTGGCGGAGTGCGGGCCGATG
Source organism: Triticum aestivum (assembly GCF_018294505.1). Taxonomy (NCBI): domain Eukaryota; kingdom Viridiplantae; phylum Streptophyta; class Magnoliopsida; order Poales; family Poaceae; genus Triticum; species Triticum aestivum. The sequence continues at coordinate 392,481,121 of NC_057810.1, forward strand.
GGAGGAAAGTTCCAGCGCACCCCTACCTGGCACGCCAAATGTCAGATTTAGAGTTCCGGCAAAATCCTTGAGGTTCGAACACTTGGGTGCGGACGAAGATTTCGCCCTACCGAATCTCGCCCTCAGCCTCACCGCGATCTCTAAGCTTAGCTCGATGAACTCACAACACAAGAGACACAAGACTCATACTAGTTCGGGCCATCATTGTGGTGTAATACCCTACTCCAGTGTGGTGGTGGTGTATTGCCTCTCGGGCTGATGATGAATAGTACAAGGGAAGAACAACCTCCTGAGGAGAGGTGTTCTTGTGCTTGGTGGGTGCGAGGATGAACGGAGTTCGTTTCCGTCCCCCTTTCTACTATGGCGGTTCGTTTCAGTTCCCTTTCTACTGTGGTGGTTAGTCCTATTTATAGAGGTCCTGGTCCTCTGCCCAAATACTGAGTGGGAAGGGATCCAACAACGGCCAATTTGAAAGGGGATAGCTAGTACAAGCTATCCTGACTAAAGGTGGTCTTCGCCTATCAAAGGCACTAGTGGTGACGCCGTCTTGGGCTCCACGATGACCTCCGTCCTGCCGTCGTGCTGGTCTTGGTCTTGTTGTACCAATATGGAAACCTTTGCCTGATGCCTCGGTACTCCGTGCCTGCGCTCGCCCCCTTAGCACCAAATGGGAAATGAGGACACGGCACGTGCTGGCACCTGCCTGGTGCCCGCCTGGCCTTGGTCGTCATGGCTTGTGTCACGGGAACCTCATGAGTTACCCATTGCCTTGGCCTCTCTGCCCCCTCGTGAGCCTGCCTGGTGAGGCCGCTCCTGAAGAGGCCTTGTGCCATCCTCCTCATGAGGCTTGGCCCCTCGCGAGGGTCTTTAGTGTTGTTTGACAAAGACGGGCCGTACTGGGCCACTGGCGGAGCCACGCCGTTGGCCGCAGGCAGGCAAGTCTGGGTTCCCCCGTTCCCAGAACACCGATAGTCCCAACTGGGCTCCACTACTGATCATCAGGAAACGAAACATAGTAACGACCAAGGTCCTCGTCGAACTCCCACTTGAGTCCAATAACATGACCTGCACTGGTATCATCGACACCTACAACTGTTTTAGCAGTATTTGTGAGTCACGAGTACTCAGCAATCTCAAAACCCGCGGGATCAAGACTATTTAAGCTTACGGGTAGGATAAGGTAATGAGGTGGAGTTGCAGCAAGAGCTAAGAAAATATGGTGGCTAACTTATGAGTACAAGAGTAAGATGAGAAACTACGTCACGGTCGTGAAGCTAGAAGTGATCCGTAAACTACTTACGTTCAAACATAACCCAAACCATGTGCACTTCCCGGACTCCGCTGAGAAGAGATCTGTCGGCGTTCTGGGAACGGGGGTCCCCAGACTTGCCAGCCTGCGGCCCGCGGCGTGGCTCCACCAGTGTCCCAGTACGGCCCATCTGCATCAAGCAACGCTCAAGACCCTGGTGAGGGGCCAAGCCTAGCGGCACGAACGACGCAAGATCTCCTCAGGAGTGGCCTCACCAGGAAAGCTCGCGAGGAGGCGGAGAGATCAAGGCAAGGGGTACTTCGCGAGGTTCCCGTGACGCAAGCCATGATGATCAAGGCCAGGCGGGCGCCAGGTGGGCACCAACCCGTGCAGTATCCTTGTTTCCCCTTTGGTGCTAAGGGGGCAAGCGCAGGCACGAATTACCGAGACATCAGACAAAGGTTTCCATATCGGTGCAACAAAACCGAGACTAGCAGGACGACAGGACGAAGGTCATAGTGGACCCCAGGACGGTGTCACCACAAGCGCCTTTGATAGGAAAAGACCACCTTTAGTCAGGATAGCTTGTACTAGTTGTCCCCTTTCAAAATGGCCATTGTTGGATCCTGATAGAGGCAAAGGTGTCCCGTCTTTCGATGAGATGGTGGCTATCGTTTTGGAGCAAGTCGACTTTGACGGTCCGACTACGAACGTGCGAGGACGTCGCGCCTTAGCAATCGCTAAACCAACTCTGAGAGGTTATTGACCACGCCGGAGCACGATCAACCAGACCACGAAGGTCTGTTTCCTGTAGGAAAACGAAGAACAAGCAAGAAACTAAGATTGCAATCTGGATATTGCGAATATAAGAGGAAAGCTTTATTGATCAAGGTGGGGTTCTGTGACGCCTTTGTCTGATCGTTGAACACAAACGAAGTACGCAAAGTTGCAGCTATGGCGAACTTTAATCTAAACAAAACCCAAAGTCTAAACGATGCCCTAAGGGCTGTATATATGGAGGAAGAGGGGGGGAATTTCGTGGCCCTTGGTGGAGGGGTCCGAAATCAACCCTATCTCTTGTTTCCCCACACATACGGACTCTAAAAATAGCCTATACTTATGTATTTCGAAATTACATGGGCCTGGCCCAATAATAAGGTGACGCAGCACCTAGAATAGCCTCGGGACGAAATTTATGAAGTGGCATCTTGTATATTTCGTCCAAGGCTTCATGCACCCATTATGGTGGCTTCAAAGTCCTGAAATCATCACTTGTAACTCCGTTCTTGTTCCCCTTGCGCATGCCATCATCTCCATGCTTGTTCTTGCTCCAATGTTCATCCTTCTCCAAGCTAGGCCCTTCATTTGTAAGCAAAACAAATGTATCCAATTTAGGCAGCATCATATTCTCATGAACATTAGAATCATTACCAAGAAACGAAAGTACCTGGTAATTTAGTTGGCGTGCGCGAGCTCTAGTAATTGGTCCAGTATGTATAGCAGCAGGGGCTGTGGGTGTAACAATGGTATTGATGTCCTCATCATCCTCCCCTTCTTGAAATGAAGTCGTCCTCGACGGAAGTTCATCTTCCTCACCCAAATAAGGCTTCAAATCTGCAATGTTAAAAGTGGGACTAACCCCAAAATCTGCAGGCAGCTCAAGTTTATATGCATTATCATTTATTTTCTCCAACACCTTAAAGGGACCATCAGCACGTGGCATTAGCTTTGATTTGCGCAAATCAGGAAATCTATCCTTACGCAAATGTAACCAAACAAGATCTCCAGGTGCAAACACAACATGTTTTCTACCCTTATCTCCAGCAAGTTTATATTTAGCATTCATACGCTCAATGTTTTCCTTAGTTAACTCATGCATTTTTAAAATCAATTCAGCACGTTGTTTAGCATCAAAATTAACCTTCTCCGAAGATGGAAGAGGCAACAAATCAATAGGTGCACGAGGTAGGAAACCATACACAACTTCAAAAGGGCACATCTTAGTAGTAGAATGCAATGAACGATTATAAGCAAATTCAATATGAGGCAAGCATTCCTCCCACATTTTCTTATTATTCTTCAAAACAGCCCTAAGCATAGTAGACAATGTTCTATTGACTACTTCAGTTTGTCCATCAGTTTGGGGGTGACAAGTAGTACTAAAAAGCAGTTTAGTCCCCAACTTAGCCCATAAACATCTCCAAAAGTGGCTAAGAAATTTAGTATCACGATCTGAAACAATAGTATTTGGCACACCATGCAAGCGAATAATTTCACGAAAGAACAAATCAGCAACATTAACAGCATCATCGCTTTTATGACATGGTATAAAGTGTGCCATTTTCGAGAATCTATCCACGACAACAAATATGCTATCCCTCCCCTTCTTTGTTCTAGGTAAACCTAAAACAAAGTCCATAGATATATCCTCCCAAGGAACACTAGGTACAGGCAAAGGCATATATAAACCATGAGGATTGAGTCGTGACTTAGCTTTTTGACATGTATTGCAGCGAGCAATAAAACGCTCAACATCCCATCTCATCTTTGGCCAAAAGAAATGTGTAGCAAGTACGTCCTCCATCTTCTTCACGCCAAAGTGTCCCATTAGTCCTCCTCCATGCACCTCCTGCAACAACAAAAGACGAACGGAGCTAGCTGGAATGCATAGCTTGTTAGCACGGAACACAAATCCATCATTAACGACGAACTTGTTCCATGTTCTTCCTTCTTTACAATTCTGCAATACATCTTTAAAATCAGCATCATGCACATATTGATCTTTGATGGTCTCCAAACCAAATATTTTGAAGTCAAGTTGTGAAAGCATAGTATAGTGACGAGACAATGCATCAGCAATAACATTTTCTTTACCCTTCTTGTGTTTAATGACATAAGGGAAAGTCTCAATGAATTCAACCCATTTAGCATGTCTACGATTCAGTTTAGCTTGACTTTTAATATGTTTCAAAGATTCATGATCAGAATGTATAAAAATTCTTTGGGCCATAAATAATGTTGCCATGTTTCTAAAGTCCGAACAAGAGCATATAATTCTTTATCATAAGTAGAATAATTCAGACTAGGCCCACTCAATTTTTCAGAAAAGTATGCAACAGGTTTGCCATCTTGTAATAACACACCTCCTAATCCAATTCCACTAGCATCACATTCAAGCTCAAAAGTCTTATTAAAATCAGGAAGTTGGAGTAAAGGAGCATGTGTCAACTTATCTTTCAATACCGTGAAGGCTTCTTCCTGTGCGGTACCCCAAACAAAAGGCACATCCTTCTTTGTAAGCTCGTTGAGAGGTGCAGCAATGGTGCTGAAATCTCTCACAAAACGCCTATAGAATCCAGCGAGGCCAAGAAAACTCCTCACTTGTGTGACCGTTTTGGGCTGCGGCCAACTCTCAATAGCTTCAATCTTGGCTTTGTCAACTTCAATTCCCTGTGGAGTAACAACATAGCCAAGAAAAGATACTCGGTCGGTGCAAAAGGTGCACTTCCCAAGGTTACCAAACAAACGTGCATCACGTAGAGCAATAAAAACAGCACGTAAATGTTCCAAATGTTCTTCCAAAGATCTGCTATAAATCAATATGTCATCAAAGTAAACTACCACAAATCGTCCAATGAAAGCACGTAAAACTTCGTTCATTAATCTCATGAAAGTACTAGGTGCATTAGTTAACCCAAAAGGCATGACTAACCACTCATATAATCCAAACTTAGTTTTAAATGTTGTTTTCCATTCATCTCCCAATTTCATACGAATTTGATGGTATCCACTACGCAAATCAACTTTGGAGAATATTGTAGAGCCACTCAATTCATCAAGCATATCATCTAGCCTAGGAATAGGATGACGATAACGAATAGTAATATTATTAATGCCTCTACAATCAACACACATACGTGATGTACCATCCTTTTTCGGCACTAGAAGAATAGGAACAACACAAGGACTAAGGGATTCGCATATATAACCTTTGTCGAGCAGCTCCTGTACTTGACGCATAATCTCCTTCGTCTCCTCTGGATTGGTACGGTATGGTGCATGGTTGGGTAATGATGCACCGGGAATTAAGTCAATCTGATGCTCAATCCCTCGAATGGGAGGTAATCCCGGTGGCACGTCTTGTGGAAAGACGTCAGCGAACTCCTGCAAAATGTTAGTGACAGCAGGAGGCAAAGAGGAAGGCACGTCCTCGAATGAAAATAATGCCTCTTTGCACACAAAAGCATAGCAAACAGATTTGCTGAAATCTAGCTCATCAATATCAGATTTAGTGGCAAGTAAACATGCACTTTTCAATTTAATTTCAGAAGCAACACTAGATGGTTTACTATTAGGCTTCATTTGTTGCTCAAATTCTTTTGCCACAATCTGATTTTCACTCTTATTTTTCTCCTGTTTTGCTTTATTAGCTCTATTAATATCATCTTTCAAAATGGAATCAGGAGTCATAGGAAGCAAAGTAATATTTTTATCCTTATGAACAAGAGTATACTGATTGTTTCTACCATGGTGTACAGAATTTTTATCAAATTGCCATGGTCGACCAAGTAATAAGGAACATGCTTGCATAGGTACCACATCACAATCAACATAATCAGCATATGTAGAGATACTAAAATGCACACGAACAGTACGTGTTACCTTAACCTTGCCGCTGTTGTTGAACCATTAGATGTAGTAAGGATGTGGATGTGGTCTTTTGGTGAGAGACAGCTTCTCCACCATCTCCATGCTAGCCAAGTTGTTGCAGCTCCCTCCGTCTATGATGAAGCGCACAGAACGTTCCTTCACAACTCCCTTTGTATGGAACAAATTGTGCCTCTGATTTTGCTCAGCTTGTGTGACCTGCACACTCAAAACACGTTGAGCAACTAAACATTCATACCTGTCAGCGTCTTCAGGAGCCATGTATTGCGTCTCATGATCAGAATCATCTCCACCATGTTCTTCACGTGTAATAAGAGCCAAAGTCTCCTCATCATAGTCACTAGCGGACTCATACCCACCATCGTCTGTAGCAATCATGACACGCTGAGATTTGCATTCTCTCGCATAATGACCTCTTCCCTTACAACGACGACAAATAATATCACTTGTGTGCCCTGTTGATGCCATGGAAGAAGAAGAACTCTGTGGAGGCCCGGCAGGTGCGCTCTTGGCAGATAATGGTGGTTGTGCCTGCTTTCTTGTATCACGGCTGGAGGTGGCACCTGATGGAGGTGCTGGTGCAGTTGAAGTAGAAGATGCACGCGGTGTCCATGATGAAGGTCGGCCTGCAGAAAAGTTAGTTCGCGCCAATGCTTGTCGATCCTGCACTTCACGTTCAGCTTTACAAGCAAGATGGAATAAACGAGTGATATTAGTATACTCCTTATACTCTAGAATGGTCTGAATCTCTCTATTTAATCCACCCATAAAACGTGCAAGCATAGCTTCATTCTCCTCAACAATACCACATCTAATCATGCCAGTTTGTAATTCCTGATAATATTCTTCTACAGAATTTTTCCCTTGTCTTAAGCGCTGCAATTTTTGAAGCAATTCACGTTGATAATATGGTGGAACCCAACGAGTACGCATAGCAGTTTTCAAAGCAGCCCAAGTAGTTGGAATAGGATATAATCTACAATGTTCAGACCACCATACACATGCAAAACTAGTGAAAGCACAAACAGCAGCGGCAACCCGTCTCTCCTCAGGATATTGTAAACATGTAAATCGTTGTTCAGTTTCTAACTCCCAAGTAAGATATATATCAGGAACATATCTACCCTCAAATGGTGGAATATTCAATTTCAGTTTAGGAAGATGGTCATGATCTCGTACCTGAGGGAGAGCCCTGCCATTGTGTTTATTTGCATGTGGACGACCTGGTGGTCGTGGTGCAGGTGGTTGCACGTAGTTCTGATTTTGATCAACCTCATTCTCGTAATCTCCCACATAATCATCCTCCTCCGCATCAGCGGCAGGAGCCATAGAAGTATCAACAGCAGCACCAATAATTTGGCCAAATGCAAGAGGGACACGGCTCGCTCGACAGAGGGCTGTTTCGTGACGTGGGGGTAGTCGTCGTTGTTCTTGTTGTTGTAGAGGTGCATTAGGTGTAGCGGGTGGTGGTGGTGGAAGACGCGCGAGCAATTCATTAAACTTGTTATCAAGCTTTGTTTTGAACATCTTCTCCATGCCATCTATCTTCTCCATGGCCTCTTCAAATCTGTTAGCACATCATGCACCTGTCCACTCATCATGTGCCGAAATTTATCATGCAACTCCTTATTCATCATGTTCTCCCAGTCAGTCTCGTCGGCTTGTGATCCTGGCATGGTTAGCAGCAATAGAAACACATAAGAATATGATCCTACAGACTACTAACAAGAGGTGGTGGTGGGTGTCACAAATCCATCAAGCAAATCTCAAATTCTTACCAGTTCTTACCCAGCAGCAGGCGGTGATCGGCAACCGTTGTTGTCAAAACTCTCAAAGCTTGGATAGAGCGATTACCAGGGAGAGTCAAACGCACGACGTAGATGTATGTGGAGCTGGGAAGGCTTATAATATGGTAGCAAAAAGGGTCAGCAATAATCAATTCAGAGATGCAAAGTTGAATAAGCGCTCAACAGCGGTACTATGCTAGTCCTAGGATAGACTGTGCTAGAGACACGAGCCTAGAACACCAACAAAATCACGGCGCAGCACGTAAACAAGGGAGGAGCACACTCTGAATTTTTTATCTCTTTTTTTTCCTTGTTTTTTGCTCTCTTTTTTTCTCTGTTTTATTTTGCTCCGCAACAAAAAAATTTCGAAAAAGTCTACAACCGATCTAGAAACTGCCTAGCCAGAATTTTCCAGACTTAGTTTTTTTTGAGTTTGGAACTATTTCTCTACTGCGGGTAGTACGAAAGTTGGGGAGTCCTTCTCTGTCATGACTCGGAGTATGGCGTGATCTGGAAATCCAAAACAGAGTAACAAAATACTGGACTCGGAATAGGACTGGTGGCGGAGATGAAACTGGTGGAACTCGGACTGGTGGCGGAGATAAATCTGGTGGAACTCGGACTGGTGGCGGATATATGTTGTAGGTGGACTCGTATTGGCGTGATCGCGACGGATATGTGGTGGCGTATATGGACTCGGATTGGTGGTGAATATGTGGTGGTGGTATATGGCAGCAGCGACGATGATGATGCGGTGGTGATATATGGCAGCGGCGACATGACAACCTGTGAACAGAACTCAAAACTCTAAAGGACTAGACGCTAAGACCAGCAACTTGACACGACAATGCAACCGCAAATTCAACAAAGCAAATACAGAAAAGATTATGCAAAGGCTTAGATTGGTTCGGATGGGATGAACTAACCCCAATTTTTTTTGAATTTTTCGTGGACTATAGGTATGAAGAACAGACTCGATCTAAACTACGAAAAACCGTAAAATCTCACTGAGCAACCTGGAAATCTGATACCACTTGATAGAGGCAAAGGTGTCCCGTATTTCGATGAGATGGTGGCTATCGTTTTGGAGCAAGTCGACTTTGACGATCCGACTACGAACGTGCGAGGACGTCGCGCCTTAGCAATCGCTAAACCAACTCCAAGAGGTTATTGACCATGCCGGAGCATGATCAACCTGACCACGAAGGTCTGTTTCCTGCAGGCAAACGAAGAACAAGCAAGAAACTAAGATTGCAATCTGGATATTGCGAATATAAGAGGAAAGCTTTATTAATCAAGGTGGGGTTCTGTGACGCCTTTGTCTGGTCGTTGAACACAAACAAAGTACGCGAAGTTGCAGCTATGGCGAACTTTAATCTAAACAAAACCCAAAGTCTAAACGATGCCCTAAGGGCTGTATATATGGAGGAAGAGGGGGCGAATTTCGTGGCCCTTGGTGGAGGGGTCCGAAATCAACCCTATCTCTTGTTTCCCCACACATACGGACTCTAAAAATAGCCTATACTTATGTATTTCGAAATTACATGGGCCTGGCCCAATAATAAGGTGACGCAACACCTAGAATAGCCTCGGGACGAAATTTATGAAGTGGCATCTTGTATATTTCGTCCAAGGCTTCATGCACCCATTATGGTGGCTTCAAAGTCCTGAAATCATCACTTGTAACTCCGTTCTTGTTCCCCTTGCACATGCCATCATCTCCATGCTTTTTCTTGCTCCAATGTTCATCCTTCTCCAAGCTAGGCCCTTCATCTGTAAGCAAAACAAATGTATCCAACTTAGGCAGCATCATATTCTCATGAACATTAGAATCATTACCAAGAAACGAAAGTACCTGGTAATTTAGTTGGCGTGCACGAGCTCTAGTAATTGGTCCAGTATGTATAGCAGCAGGTGCTATGGGTGTAACAATGGTATTGATGTCCTCATCAGATCCCTTCCCGCTCAATATTTTGGGAGAGGACCAGGGCCTCTATAAATAGGGCTAGCCACCACAGTAGAAGGGGGGACTCAGTTCATCCACACACCACACCAGCTCAAGAACACCTCTCCTCGCGAGGCTGTTCTTCCCTTGTACTGTTCATCATCAGCCCAAGAGGCAATCCAGCACCACCACAAAGGAGTAGGGTATTACACCACAACGGTGGCCCGAACCTTCATAAATCTTATGTCTCTTGGGTTGTGAGTTCATCGAGCTAGCTTAGAGATCGCGGCGATGCGGATGGCGTGTTTCGATAGGGAGAAATCTTCGTGCGCACCCCAGTGTTCGAACCTCAAGGGTTTTGCCGGAACCCCTTGGTGCAGCGGGAAGGCCGCACCGCCACTCCGTCGCTGACCCTAGCCGGTTCATCGTACTACGCTCGTCGCGCCCCCACAGGCGCGCAGGCCGCACTGCTTCTGGGACGTGAGCTCCTACATTACCGCCCCGTCGATGACCTCTACGAAGAATGTCTCGCTTGCATCACTGAGCTCGTCAGTGCCGCAGGGGGCTCTACCGTGCTGTCTCTCTCGTTGCCTCGCCCTCCGTCAGGTATGGGCGACGTGGCTCAAGGAGAGCCTCCACCACCTCTCCCCCAAGACGGCGCCCTGGCTCCAAGGCGCGCGGCCCCTGGACGTGACCCACCGCATCCAGCGCCCACGCGACAAGAAAGAAGCTGCCAAGAAATCCCTCGGCCTCAAGAAGGTGCCCCCATTCTCCCTGCACTGGCGCGACAAGACCGCGTACTGCCCCTAGCGGCGGCGCGCGACCACCATCAAGAGCAATCTGCACGTCAACAAAGGGCCCAGGTGACCACAGCAGGCTGCCGTGCCTTCACCCCCGAGCTGCATAGCATCGCCTGGCCGGGCAAGTTCAAGCCGGACCTGCCTCCTCGCAATGACGGCAACCCCGGCCCTGTGGGGTTCTTGTAGCTCTACGAGCTGAGCATCGAGGCGGCCAACGACGACGAGAAAGTCATGGCGAACTGGTTTCCCACGGTGCTCGAGGACGGTCCCGCTCGTGGCTCCTGAACCTGCCTCCCAGCTCGATCTCATCCTGGGACGAGATGCGCAGCCACTTCATTGCCAACTTCTAGGGCACTCGCAACCGCCCCCCGGCCACGGGTGACTTGCGCCGCATATAGCAACAGCCTGGAGAGACCCTGCAGAAATACATCCAACGCTTCAACAGCATCCGCCTCAAAATCCCCAAGGTGACGGACGAGGCCATCGTCTCGGCTTCTCTAATGGCGTCCACGACGTCAAGATGGAGGAGCTCACCATCCATGACTAGTTGTGCACATCCCTAGAGCTGTTCAACCTGGCGACCATGTGCGCAAGAGCTGAGGAAGGACGCCTCTCCCTCCTCGAGCTCCCAGGTGCTGACCCAGAAGAAAAGAAGACCAAAGCCAAGGACATGAAGCGCAAGGGAGCGGTCGTGCTTGCGGCGGAACTAGACACGAAGCGTGGCAGGGACCAGCCGAAGTCGTCCAAGGGCAGCTGACTGTTCTTCGCCTACCACAACCTCCACACCCACAACACCAACGAGTGCCAGGAGCTCAGGGCCGTTCGCGAGGGACGCTTCGGTCGACACCCCGAGATCAACGGCCGGGGCTATGGCCAAGGAGGAGGACGCGACGGAGGACGATGGGACGACCGTGGCTCTCGCAATGAGTGGCGAGACTGACCTCATGAGGATCGTTGGCAGGACCAGCCATGCGAGGGCGCCTGAAGGGATCAGCCTCGTGAGGACCGCCCACAGGGTAATGCAGGTCTTCCTCCGTTGTCGCCGCCGCCAAGAAGGAATGACAACCACCACCAGGACGAGGGGACTGGGGGCTTTCGGGAGCCACGTGCTATCGCCTGCATCTTGGGAGAAGCTCAGGCCCCAGCCTCTCAGTGCATCTTCCAGTAGTTTGCTCATGAGGTGAACGTAGTCCTCCCCAAGCTCGAGGCCACATGCCCGCTCAGGTGGTCCAAGTGCACCATCACCTTCAGCTCGGCAGATCAACTCAAGTGTGCGGCTATTGCTGGCGTTCTCCCGATGCTCTGCTCACCAGTCATCAGAATGTGCAAGTCACCAGGACCCTCATCGATGGCGGTGTACGGCTGAACGTCCTTTCCGTAGAGATGTTCGACAACCTTCAAGTGCCATGTGATCAACTTCAGCCTACGAAGCCTTTCTCAGGAGTTACTGACGGTTCCACCACCCCGATAGGGCAGGTCCGCCTCCCTGTCACCTTCAGAAAGCGTGACAACTACTGCACCAAGCTCATCGACTTCGACGTCGCCCACATCCACCTGCCGTACAGTGCCATCCTCGGGTATCCGGCCCTGACCAAGTTCATGGCAGTGACCCACCACGGCTACAACATTCTCAAGATGCCAGGAAGCGGCGGAATCATCATGGTCCCCTGCGAAGAGAGAGATGTGGTGTGCTCCCTCGAGCGTGCCTTCCAAGCTGCAACAATCGAGGACCCGAACAGCAATGGCAAGAATCCTCCTGAGGCCATCCCCAAGAAGAAGATGCAACCTCTCCGCACAAGGCCTCAGGAGGTTGGCATCTCGGATGGTGCTGTGTCAGGATCAGCGCCCGTGCCTAGGGCGCCTTCTTCCATCGCATAGGAAGGCGCACCTGGCGCCCTCCTCGGGCAGGGCTCGGGGGCTCTCTTCTGGAGTGCCTTGGACCTCACCAACATCACGAGGGAGGCGCTCGGGCACCACTTGGAGGCATGCTTCACAGCACGTTTCCCTTGGGAAGGCATGGGGCAGGGAAATCCCAACATTCAGGAGTTCATCACCAAGACCACTCAGGAGCTTCAGGAAGCAAGGGCCATGCGTGGTGACCGCCGCTTGCCTGGCGTGGCTCCCCATCTAGGCGAGGATGGTGGGCTGCGTGTCTGCATCGGCGTCCAGGGCTCAACCGAGCCGCATCTCAGGAGCACTTCTAGCCTTCGCGCGTGGGATGCTGTGAGGGTCCGCCGCACAGCTATGTTTGCATGCCTTTCGGCCTGCCAAACGTGGCGGCCACCTACCAGCGTCACCTGCGGAGCATTGTGGTGGCTCAGGAGGCCAGGCATCACGCGGTCCTAGTGGAGATGGAGACGGTCCTCAAGGAACCACCTGGACCCCCAGAGCCTCCTGAGGCTCAGGGCCCTGGTGGCTCGTGAGGGTCGGCCCCTTCACCGCACATATTCAACTACCTCAACACCCCCAATCTACAACGGTACCAGGTGACATCTTCCAAGTTCATTCTAGCTGGGAGCGCCCTCGGGGCTGCATTATTCCCAGGCTGCGTTGGTTCGTCCCTACGGCATGTATCTTTTTCTTATGTCTTTAGCTTACCTTGCTGGGGGCGCCCCTCGGGCTGCATAATCCCCAAGCCACTTGGGTCCGACCCAGTGGCACGTATCCATCCTGCATTTATCTAAGATGATTTGCCTTTCATGCCTAATCTACCCGTGATTATCACCTGCTTGATGGCCACCTACCAGGGGAGCCGCTCGCGCTGGCATGGTGCTTGCACACGGGTCCTTCCCTACAACGCCGACAAATCTGAGCGGTCGAGCTCTGGCCTACAGCAGCCCCACGCACGTCACCTCGCCAGGCCCTCGGTGCCCTCACCTCTCTCTCGGAGCATCCTATGGCCGGCCGGCAATCATAATGGCAACCCGTGCTTTACTCGTGCTGGTTTACAGGAACCTCCTGAGGATTTCAGCGGGTGGCACCACGAGCTCCCTCTCTTTTCCATATGATCCGCTTGCGCGTTAAAAGAGGGGCTCCTGAGCATCGCGACTCAAGAGCTTTTACTGGCTCTCCAGCCCTCACCCCCTAGCCTTGACCACGGCATCGCGACCTGGCATACCCGCGGCGGCTGAGCTCGCTCGAGGGCCGGGACCTGTGGACGTAGAGCATGAAGGAGACTGCGGGGGAGAAGGGGGAAGCTCACGAGGGCCTAACCTAACTGCACCCCAGCTGCCGATGCACAAGTCTGGTGCAACACAAGGGAACGGCTCCAGACTACCGAGATAAGTCCTGCGCCTGGAACAACTAATCGTTGCAACGCAAGATTCTCACTTGTTGCGGCTCTGTGACGGCAACGTTGCCTTCCTTTCTCACCCCTGGGCGGCTGCTTGCATGCTAAAGGGGACCTCCTGGGCATCGCGCCTCAGCGGCTCTTACTGGACCTCGGGCCGCTCACCTCCTGGCCTTGACCACGACATCGCGACCTGGCATACCAGCGACGGCTGCAGCCTGCCTGGGGACCGTGACCTGTTAGCGTAGAGCAACAAGTCTCCGCGAGGATAGAAAGGGGACCAAGCCGGGACAGGACAAGCACTCGCGCGGTTTCATGATCAGGATAACATCAATAAAAGACATTGCAGACCCTTTACACGCCCCCAAGGGGTTTATCTTGATTCCTCGCAGGGAACAAAAGGAAAGAACTTCGAGGAGCCCTAACTACACGTGCCTCCGCGGCCGACGCCATTATCAACAGTGGGCCATGGGAGGTCGGCACCAACCCCATCCAGATCAGCGATGGTGACAGCCCGATGCTGCCACCCTGCCCCGAGCGCGGTGCGAGCTCGGGGGCACGTAGCTGTCGTCACTCATCTTCGGAGACTCGAAGAGTTCGGGAGAATCGCTAGACTCCCAAGCATTGCTGCTGCTATCGGAGCAGCCGTTGGAGGAGCGGACGACGGGATCGGCCCCTGCCGCATCGATCTCCTGACTACCTCCTCCGGGGCAGCACTCCACGCGGCGGCCTTTTGAGTCGAAGACCTTGAAGAACAACGTGGAGGCGCCATCGTACTCGAAATGGATCACGAGGGCACCCCCGTTCGGCATACCCGGGCGACTTCGCTCTAGCCTCGGGTCATGAAGATCTTGCCCGGGGAAAGGACCTCAACCTCCACTCTGATCGCCGAGGCGCCACAGTCGGTGTGCTGCAGCTAAAGCTCGAGAGGCCCCCTCGGCGGCATCTCGGTGGAGAAGAACAAAGGGAAGCGGATCCAGGTGCTTGGAGGTATCGCCGCATGCAGCACGAGCTCGGGGGAGGAATCCGCGGCGTGGACACCAGGGGCGACAGCGCGTGCCACCACGGTATGCCGACCTCGGCTGCGGCGCAGGCGGCGTCGCTTGCCTCCCCTTTCTCCATAGCCCTCGGCTTGGGCGTACCGGGTTAGCGGATACCCAGGAGGTGGCCGCTCGCACCAGGGCCTCATCATCGCCGGCCTCACGACCTCACCACAGCGATGGACCGGCCTTTTATTTGGCGGGAGCGGATCAGGTCCATCCCGGGGAGCCTTCCCCTTCTCTTCAGTCGAGAATCTACGGATCGGTGCCATTGGCATCAAGACTGGAGGTGGAGCAGGGGAGAAGAAGTAGGCGAAGCAAGAAGAGATGGGCGATGAGGGCTCTCACCCCTCCTCATTTATAGTCCAAGGGAGGCCAACCGTCGACCTCCACGAATGGAGGTAATGATGACCCGTTTTGCATGCAGCAGGGACTCGTCAAGTTGGTTAGTTGCCAAGGCCGCATGTGTTGGGGCCCGCGGCGCTCCGCACTTGCCCTTTGGCTTTGCCGCTAAGCCAAGTCCGAGCCTGCCTTGGGCCCGGGGGCTACTATCGGCGTTCTGGGAACGGGGGTCCCCAGACTTGCCTGCCCGCGGCCCGCGGCGTGGCTCCACTAGTGGCCCAATACGGCTAGTCTTGACCAACCAAAGCTCAAGACCCTCGCGAGGGGCCAAGCCAAGCAGGGCGGACGACGCACGATCTCCTCAGGAGCGGCCTCACCAGGCAGGCTCGCGAGGAGGCGGAGAGATCAAGGCAAGGGGTACCTCGCGAGGTTCCCGTGACACAAGCCATGACGACCAAGGCCAGGCGGGCGCCAGCCCATGCAGTGTCCTAGTTTCCCCTTTGGTGCTAAGGGGGCAAGCGCAAGTGCGGAGTATCGAGACATCAGGCAAAGGTTTCCATATCGGTGCAACAATACCAACACTAGCAGGATGGCAGGACGGAGGTCATCGTGGAGCCCATGATGGCGTCACCACCAGCGCCTTTGACAGGCGAAGACCACCTTTAGTCAGGATAGCTTGTACTAGTTGTCCCCTTTCAAAATGGCCGTTGTTGGATCCCTTCTCGCTCAATATTTGGGGAGAGGACCAGGGCCTCTATAAATAGGGCTAGCCACCATAGTAGAAGGGAGGACTCGGTTCATCTACACACCACACCAGCTCAAGAACACCTCTACTCGCGAGGCTGTTCTTCCCTTGTACTGTTCATCATCAGCCCAAGAGGCAATCCACCACCACCACATAGGAGTAGGGTATTACACCACAATGGCGGCCAGAACCTGTATAAATCTTGTGTCTCTTGTGTTGTGAGTTCATCGAGCTACCTTAGAGATCGCGGCGAGGCTGAGGGCGTGTTTTGGTAGGGAGAAATCTTCGTGCGCACCCTAGTGTTTGAACCTCAAGGGTTTTGCCGGAACCCGATATCCGGCAAGACCATCATGGCTACACACTCAGTTGATGCGTTTTAATTAAGTCAAGTGTTAAGTTCTCTACAACTGAATATTAAATTCCCATCTTCCGCATAACCGCAGGCACGGCTCTCAATAGTTTATACCATGCAGGGGTGTCCCAACTTAGCCCATCACAAGCTCTCACGATTAACGAAGGATATTCCTTCTCCCGGAACAACCCGATCAGACTCAGAATCCCGGTTACAAGACATTTCGACAATGGTAAAACTAATCTAGCAAGACCTCCCGGTGTGCCGACAAATCCCGATAGGAGCCGCACGTATCTCGTTCTCAGGGCACAAAGGATAGGTCAGCCTACGAGTAAAACCAGAACTCAAGTTGCCCCGGGGTGGCCCCGCAGTCTGCCCGTTTTGGACCAACACTCAAAGGAGCACTGTCCTGGGGGGGGGGGGGTTGATTAAGAAACTAGGCGTCCAGAGAAAACCCCCTATTTAATTTTTAGTTATGTTAGGCCAATGGTAAAACCAATGTTGGGCCTTGCTGGAGGAGTTTTATTCAAAGCGAACTGTAAGGGGGTCCCATAAACCCAACCATGTAAGGAATGCAAAATCAAGGAACATAACACCGGTACGATGGAAACTAAGGCGGCAAGAGTGGAATAAAACACCAGGCAAAAGGCCGAGCCTTCCACCCTTTACAAGGTATATAGATGCATTAATTAAAATATGAGATATTGTGATATTCCAACACAAACATGTTCCAACATGGAGCAATCTTCAACTTCACCTTCAACTAACAACCATATAAGAGGGGCTGAGCAAAAGCGGTAACTTAGCCAAACAACGGTGTGCTGCGAAGGTGGGTTAGAGGCTTGACAGGGAAATATGGGAGGCATGATATAACAAGTGGTAGGTAGCATGACATAGCGATAGAACGAATAACTAGCAAGCAAAGAAAGAGGTCATATCGAGGGTAATGGTCATCTTGCCTGCCAAGTTCTCAGAGTTGTCGAAAGCTTGCTCCTCGTTAGCGTACTCAACAGGATCCGCGTTCACGAACTCGCCTTCCGGCTCTACCAAAAGCAAGAACACAAGCAACGGAACAGTAATCAATGACGGTGCAATGCGCAAGCAACATCATGCAAGTCATAGCATAGGATGCAAGATATGATGTGCAATGCATATGGTACTCCGGAAGGGGAAGTATGATCATGACATCAACTTGGCAAACCAAGCATGCCACTGGATAGGTTGGGAGATTTCGAATGAAATCGATATGAAGACCACCGGAAATGGATGCACAGTTTGAAAATGACAAACCAAACAAGATGCAATGCAATCTATATAAAACAATAGCATAACAACTTGTGAGAAAAGTTTAAATATGCTACAGCAATATATCATAGCAAACAAGAGGATGGCATGCTAGTACTAAATTCACTTGACAAAACTCACTTAGTGAATATGCTCCAAATATCTACATAAATGTTGATAGCATCAATGCAAACATGGCAAGTGACATAAGCAGACCCAAACTTAGTAGAATTTAAAGTCATGACAGAAACAGTTTCATGAATGGATGTTTGCAAGCTTGTTTTACTCAAAATTAAATAGATTATGGCATGAGCTTAATTCTAGCAGCAAGTAGGCATGATGAAGAGCATGTTCATGTGCAAAACTACCCCATAGCATATTTGCATAATTATACACATGAAAGACAAAATAGCAACATGATGTAAAATGACATGTGTGCAAACATTCTCAAATGCATAAAATAAAGCCACCACTGGATTCATTGGATTTTTCTACCCCAAAAACATATATAATATGTTGGGGTTACTGTAGAAGAATACCCACAAAATGCGTATTTTAGAAACTGCCCAAAATGGAGATAGACAAAAAAGGAAATTGCCTAATCTGGAATGCCCAGATTTCGATCTGCCCAAAATGGGAAATGGGCACTTTCCATAAATGGGAAGCGCGGGGTAATTGGGACAAAAAATAAAGAAAGGGAGGCAACTTTGTGCGTGTTGGTATGACAGTGGGCCTAAGAGGGTGTGTGTATGACAGTGGGGCCGAGGCGTCAGTGTCACAATGAAGAATAAAAAGGACCCAACAAAATATGCAGAGTCTGGGAATTGAACCTGAGACCTACTGCCTCAGAGTGACTGGGAGCAACCAGTGGGCTACAAGCCCAGCTTGTGATCAAGAAGGGGTGGATCTCCCTTCGAACAGAGAGAGTCCCGGTCCTGGAAAATGCCATGAACACGCAGCAGAGTTCCGGCGTCGACGACAAGCAAAGGCGGCGACTTCTGCAGCTGCAGAGCACTGACGGGCGTGTGGAATGGCGGTAAGGTCGCGCGCGTGCGAGCGGAGCCGCAAAGGAACGTTCATGTGCGGGCCCTCCCAAGGACGAGCTCGTGCTCGCCTCGGTGGCTAAGGCATGGGGCTAGGCGAGGCCTGGTGCTCATGCAGGGATGCTGCACTGTGGGAGTGGTTGCACGGGTTAGGCCAGCACAGCGAGGAGAACGCGTCTAGGCTAGAATCGAAGCGCGGGGATGCGCGGGTGCGCTACAGCAAAGATACGCACAACATAATCTTCACGCTTCGCTGGAGCACTGCGAGCGCGTCAAAGACACGGATCGGGCGAGTCCTACAGGTGCCTACACGTCATGGAATGGATGGGATAGGGAGGTGTGTAACCGAGCTCACCCTAGGGCACGACGAGCTCGGCAGAGACGCGCTGGAGGCAACGGGAGGGGGCTTTGAACTTGGCGGAGCTACTGTCCGTGAAGCAGGGGTGGAAGAGGACGACGGGGAGGTAGTCGGACTTGGCGTATCCGGGCTCGGCTATGTGCGGGAAGGACACGGGGAAGGTCTCCTCTTGCACGTGGACGATGACGGGGCTGGCTTTGGAGCTCCTACACCTAAGGAGAGATCCCGCTTGCCTTGGCCATGGTGATCGGAAGCGAAGCAGCAGGGCGATTGGGTGCCCTTACCTGCGCGGCGGCAGCAGAGAAAAGCGAGAGGAGAAATGGGAAACCCTAGGGAGCCGTAGGGGCTTAAAAAGGAGGGGAAGAGACGGCGTGGCCTCGACGTCCATGAAGCTCACGGCCAGGGCGCGTGTGCTCTCTCTCAGAAACAGAGACGGCAGCAGCACGGAGCAGGTAGGCATGAGGTCATGGGGTGCTGACAAGTGGGCCCGACAAGGGAGAGAACGGGCAAAGGGGCGCTAGCGGGCTGGATGGGCTGCGGCTGGAGCTGCTGCTACGCTCTGCTAGGGAAAGAGAGGCCCATGTAAGCCTTTTCTTTTATTTGAATTTCCTCCAACAGAAAAACAAAATGAAAAAGGCCGGGGACACAGAAGAGGGATTTGGGAAATATGTAAATATTCCCATGCTCCTGAAATATTTTAGTATTTGAAATAATTGTCTTGGCCATTTTTAGAGGTAGAAAAATAAAACAAGTTTGAATATAAATCAAACTTGAGGTATTTTTGAACCCAACCAAAACAACTTCAAAAGAGCTGACATTTGACAGGGAAGTTTAGGACAAGATTCTTGAATATTGGGGAAAATATGAACATTAATGGAGGAGTAAAAGGTGCACTTCCAAAAAGAAAGAAAGGAAAGGAAGGAGAAGTGGTGATGATGCAAGATTCATGAATGGAACATGCAACAACATAATATGTATGAAAATCACACCATGCACATGTAGAGGATGAGAATGCAAGATGACACCAAGCACAAATGCAAAACGAGAGACAAAAACCCAACCACGAAGGAAATATCATATCGCACAGACGAAAATGGCAAGAGTTGGAGTTCAAATATGGAAAGTTACATCTGGGGTGTTACAAGTGGGAGGAAGGAGGGAACATGTGGGAAGGATGGGGGAGGGAGGAGGAGGGAGGTAGGAGGAGCTACCTCAGTGGCGGTGACAGCAGGGGGGGCGACGGCAGCGGGATGGAGGAGGGAGGGGGCGACGATGGCAGGAAGGGAGGGGGGGACCGACAGCGGGATGGAGGAGGGAGGGGGCGACGGTGGCAGCAGAGGGCAGCAATGTGGTGGCGACAGACGATAGGGTGCGGGGCAGATTGAGTGGAGCAGAGAGAGGAGAGTGAGGGGCGGCCTGGTCATAGGATGGATTTAGTAGTAGCGCGTTTCTGGGTAACGCGCTGCCGCTAAACGCCCTAGTAGTAGCACCTTTCGGAAAAATGTGCTACTGCTAAGTCTAAGCATGCAAAAATACATTAGCCATCAATGATTTTTTTGTACGATCTGACTTGTCAATATGAGTCCTCTCTGGCAGGAACCAGAAAGACTCATATTGCAGCCACAAATTCTACACATAGAGTTCAGTGAAGACCAAGTGGTGGTGAGAGTTTGTGAAGTAACAAATTCAGGTCGTAAACACCCTGTTCGCGGAGCGAGGTGGGACTAAACTTATGGACTAAACTTATCAGTAGCGAGCTTTCTCAAAATGCGCTACTACTAACATCAATAGCAGTAGCGCGGTTTGTAATATGGCGCTACTGCTATAACTAGCTTGATGGCAAGGTCATGGCAATTATAGCAGTAGCGCTATTTACAGCGGACGCGCTACTTCTATTTTTCTTACAACAACGCGTTTCTGTGGCACGCGCTGCTGCTAAATAGTAGCAACACCGTATTTTAAGGAGCGCCGCTGGTAAGATTTTGTGTATAAGGTTTTTCCTAGTAGTGTAGCGGTGGGTCCCGCATGTATGGGTTTTACTAATTATCCAAATGATTTATCTAAATAATTGGGCAGGCCCACATGTCATTGACAGAACTCTAACTAAATGGCTATTTAACCCAGGGCCCACTAGTCAGTGATGGGTTAGGGCAACGGGTTAATTTAATTAGGGGGAGTTATATCCCTAATCTAATTAGGCCCCATGAGGGGATTTCCTTGCACACACGCACAACACAGGGTGTCGGCGATGGGAAGCGGTGCATGAGGCAACGACGGCGGGCAGCGGCGTGACGGGCATTGAGGCAGCAACAATAGTTCGGCAGGCGACATCAGAATGCGGGCGCCAGCAGGTGAGCCAGGGGCGGCGGCATTCGGTGACGCGGGAAGCCGCAGGGCATGCGGTCAGCAGGAGGCGAGCGGGCGGCTGTGGCAGCATGCAGGGGCGCTAGCAGCGGCAGTAGCTGCACAACAGAGCTGCGGCAGCAGCGCGGAGCAGGGGCGGGCGGAGGTGCACGTAGTCGGACGAGCAAAGGGATGGTCCTAGGTGCAGCGACTGTGTCGATACAGCCGCGAGCGGGGCATGCGCGGACGTGGCCAGATGTGAAGAGGAGCACGCGGCCAGATGGGCAGGGGAGCGCAGACACTCGAGTCCTTTGGCCATGGCGGATGGCGGTTTCGGCCAAGGTGGAGAGGAACGGCTCGAGAACACGTATGAATAGAGGGGTACGGGAAAATGTAGAGTAGCTCACAGGGAGAACGCCGCTGGCGAGCTCGTACGGGGTCGGGGATGGCCGGAGTCGCGGGACAAGGAGGCGGATGGCGGCAATCGAAGTGGAGAGGACCACGTCGATGGTGAGGTTCCATGGTGGATGAGGGGCTTGACCTTGCGCCGGGATGACGAGGGCAGTGAGTGCAACCTCCTGGACATCTTCTCATGTCACGGGAGGGCAGTGGCCACGGGATCGACCAGGACCATGGTGACCATGGTGTAGTGAGGTGGAAGGAAGCAGCACGAGGACAGGGATAAGGGGTGGCTAGGTCACGTGGGGGAGGCCGGTGCGGCTTAAGTAGGTACGGAGGTTTCCAGCGAGGGCCGCTGGATGGCCACCATGGCGACGATCGGTGCCATGGCGGGCATCGGCGAGGCCAGGACCCCCTCTGTGAATAGAGGAAGGCGGGGGGGGGGGCGTGGGTTGAGCCGGCCTCGCGGCCACCTAGGCCGAGTGGCCCAGTAGCAGGGGGTTTTCCTCCTTTATTTTGTTGTTTATTTTCCTTTTCATTTATTTATTCTTTTCTTTTCTATTTTTATTTAGTTTCCTCTTATTTTTGTTTTGTGAAATATATACTTAGGACCTAAATTAGTATTCCAATTTAGTCCACTGCCACAGAAGGTTTAGTTCCCAAATAAATTCGTTTAATATTTTAATAACACTAAAGGTATTTAAATGATTGTTTTTGTTGTTGTTTTACTTATTTTAGAGTGTTTACAAATTTTATAAAAATGTGGTTTTCTTCACCACAGTTACTTATGAATTATTTGTCACATCCAGAACATTGTAGTTTTAATATTTGTAGAGTTTTACCGTTTGACTTCAGTATAAATTTGAATTTTGAATCGGTACAAATCAGCGCGAGTTTATCAACAGTAACCGAGGTGACGTGGCATCATTAGCAGAGGTTCACTGTAGCTTAATTATCCGGGCATCACAATTCTCCTTCACTACAAGAAATCTCGTACCGAAATTTTAAGAGATGGAGTAAGGGGGAAAGATCTAGTTACGAAATTCTAACGATTCTTCTCGGTCCTTGTTACTCTTCTCGAAGAGGTCGATCCATTACGTTGATCTCTTCATTTCTCTGCTTCAGGGCATCATGATGAAGTCGACATCCTTTCTTCGGATCCCCATCATACTTACGAAAGAATAAAGGATGGATATTCTAGGAGAACGGACCTCTGCAAGGTTGACTATCTGACCGATAACATCAGGGAATGTGGCGGAAAGCAACTCTCGAATTGAAACTTAAGAAAATATCAAGAGCAAAGTAAGGAAGTATCACGGGAAGTTTCGAGCGGGCAGGCAATCATTCAATGCCTGAAACAAGGCATGCAAGGGGTTCAAAGCAACAGGAATAAGTATTGTGTCTGATACCATAATTGATGATCTCTCGGAAGGTGGCTCGTGAATTACATACGAGGCCACGCGCGAGGAACAACCTTGGGAACAGGAGGGTGTACAGGAGAGTCAGGTTTCGATCCTGTGGAACTTTGGGTTATGGGCCTGCCATGTGGGTTAAAAGTAGGAAGGGCAGTGATGTCTTGCATGATCATGTAAGCAAGGCATGTCAGAGGCTAGCCTATCAGTTATGTCGGCAACAACATCGATACCAAGGGAGAGGGACGAAGAGAACCATTTCCCTACTCGCTGAAACGAGGCGGACCTATAGGCAAAGTTCTCGTCCTTCGATGGTTACCAGAATGTCATCAACAATAGTAACAGGGTCTTGCTGACAGAGTGGTACACTAGGGTGTTTACTTAAGCAGTGAATTATTACTGCTTAGATCATATAAATCACGAGAAATATTAAACAAAACAATGGAAAGGAAAATGTGTTTAAACACATATTTCAGGGGCATATCCTTCCCAAGCACATGCAAAGCATGATATCCTTGACAAGATAGAGAGTAGAAAACCATTTAGGTAAGTGGAGAGGAATTTCATGATGTTACCCATACAACGGCGTTTGGATAATTGATAAAGAAAATTTAGCATTGCTCTTCAAATGTTCTTATTAATGAATGGAGTACCACAGACATACTTCGAGATAGCATTTGCATGGTCTTCAAGTAAAGGTTAGACTTTGGATACTCAAAGGATTCACCAGGAACAACTTATAGAATAAGTTTTATGATTTCCTCATGGAAGAAACGCTAACCTTGTTAAAAAGAAAACTATAACAATAGGTCCTCCGATCAGGTGTGCTAAGCATGACATCACCTTACCGGGTTATATAAAGACCAATGTTATAGCTCTTGGAAATATGTTCCAACCATCATATTTGACCGAGATTCAGACCTGGTTGGTTTCAAGATACCTCGGACTCAAGATGCCTGAGAAGAGAAGGTGCAACATAAATTGACGAGATTACATCGTAAGATTCTTGGGAAATGAACTATGGAAGTGAGTTCCGAAACAAGAGCTCATTAGTAAACCAAGGAAAGGATGAGGAGGTGGCTTATGGACTCAGCGACAATTTATCAAGGTTTCCAAAAAAAATGGATTTTCACAATTATGTGAACAAGGAGATAACATTGGACATACAAAAGCAGATAACAAACTATGTTCGAGGAGAACATCCACGAGTAAACATTGGTTGAAAGGTGCACCCAAAATAAGGGCTCAGGTAGCATCATCAATGTTAGTATGGTGATTTGATAACCAATACACAAAGAATGAAACTTTCATTCAGTAACTTACAAGCAACAGGGTTGCTGGGAGTACAAAATCCAAGCAGCATCGTTGACTTGTTGGTATCCCAGTTAGAATCAACACGTGGACCAAGAAGGAATAGTGATGGTGAGAGGCATCACTATACCCAGAATTATTAAGAGGTTGAGAAATTCTCACAACATCCTTGACATAAAAGATGATAATACTTCACGATAGAACATAATACAAGCTCGATAGCAAGTTGCATCCACAACATGAACAAGTTTGTGATGAAAGGAAGATAAGGATGTTGTTGATGGTCACTAAATTACCAAGCGACGAGGATGACACTTATCATCATGAATTCAACTGAAATCCTAGGTGGAGTCAAAATGTTGATGATGATCACGACAAATTTTGTCGAGAGGCTCCACAAAGAAGCAATTGAACAATGACTACATCAAGCAAAAGGACTAATGCAGCGAAAGATTATTGGAACAATGGATACGACACCAACTCAGAATCAAGCTTAATGTTTGAGGTGAACGATAAGACAAGGAAGATCGATGTAAACTTAGCTTATCGTTGAAAGTTGTGCTCAATAAGAGCAAGGTAGCGCAGTTAAAATGAGCATGATAATGATATAGCCGATTAGGCTAGGAATGACGTGATCGAGTACAAACTCATAAGTAAATGATTGCTAAGATTTGTTTAATTGTGATGCAGACTCAATTCAGTTGTTAGTGTCATTGAGTGTTTAATAACTCAGAGCCCGTGAAAAAAATTGGAATCAATGAGAATGTAGTACTTGACGGAGAACTCATCAGAAGTTATGCGGTTCCGTGATAATCTTGAGATACCAGTGGGGTAATACTCGATGATAGACCAAAGTAGAGGTTGGACTGGGGTATTGCTTTGTAGAGAACAAGTGCTTAAACTTGGACCAGAAATGGTATGTAAAGGAGAACTTGGTCGAAACCACGATTGCAAAAGGACAGATCCCAGATATAAGATGAACTCATAGCCAGGGAATAATTAATTTAGGAGAAGCTTTAATGATAATACCTACATCGTGTCCATGGGCATCAACACAAATTTCAAGGTCGCCTCCCACTTTTTTAATGCATAACCTTTCATTCACTGTTCTATTAAAAATTATTTGCGTGCGAAGACCTACCTGGTGAATTACCATAGGAGTATGAACCTTGAAAATCTTTTGGGTTCACACAGATTAAGGGAGGCATAGGTTCAACCCATCGGGGTATCCTAGAAACATATATCACGATCTTCAAGAGTAAATATCACCAGCTCGAAAGTAGAGCATGGTTGGACAAATAAGAGAATAGGACTTAACAATGGCATTATGTATCAAGGAAAGAACTTCCAACGTGATTGAATATGAAGGACGTTGTCAGATAATAATCCACCAAATGATCTGGCGGACTGCAAAGGATCTAATGTGAGTAATGGTACTCAACCAGAAGAAGAAAGATTGAAAGGGATTAGATTATAGAAACAACTGACTAATTCAAAGCTCAAATGTTAAGGAATTACACTACAAAAAAAGACACATCCGTGACATTTTGGGCTGAACGAATTTTTTTTCTGTCATACATATGACACTTCTATGACGATAATTGTGACAAAACCCGGTATCATCATAGAAGTGGTGGGCTCCTACTTCTATGACAAAAAATCATGACAGAAAATGGGCTTTTCATCTTGGGCGGGCCAGAGACGCAGCTGCATGACATTCTTTGGGCCGTCCATGACGGATAAAACTGTGGTAGAAGCAAGGGCGAGGAAAATTTCGGGTAGTTCCCGGTTATGGTGGGTGGTCGGGGGCCGAGCGATGCACGTTTCTCTCGTACACGTACGCGCGTGTCTGCGAGGCGTTGGCTCTAACTGGACCCAAGCGAGGCATTGGGCTCTAACTGAACCCGAGTGATTTCACTGCAGGCTACGCGTTACTGAACCCGAGCGATCGATCGATGGCTGTTAACTGAACCCGATCGAGCGATTCCTTCTCTACTGCTGCTAACTGAAGCCGATCGATTGGATGAATAGTGAGCGTTGCGGGGGGGAGGGGGGGTTGGATGGACAGTGAGCGGTGGGTGTGGATGTAGGACCCCGTGGCGTTGCCTCTGGATGAACAGGACGGCCCCATGGAGGGCTGGATGAACAGTAGACGATGGAGGGGTGCCCGTGGAGGGGTGGTTGAACAGTACCCAGTCGATTAGTGCACGGTGGAGGCTGGATGAACAGAAGCCCGTGGAGGCTGGAGGAGGTCGACGGTAGCCCGTGGAGTCTGGAGGAGGTCGATGGTGGAGTTGGATAGTATCCCGTGGAGTCCCGTTTTGCGGTACGCCACACCCCTCCCGATGAACAGGACCCCCGTTTCGACCGTAGCGCTCCAACACAAGTCCGTTTCGTCCGTTTTGCGGTACGCCACACCCCTCCCGATCAACAGGACCCCCATTTCGACCGTAGGAGGTCCGTTTCATCCGTTTTGCGGTACGCCACACCCCTCCCGATCAACAGGATCCCCGTTTCGACCGTAGGAAGTCCGTTTTGTCCGTTTTGCGGTGCGCCACATCCCTCCCAATCAACAGGACCCCCGTTTCAATCGTAGGAGGTCCGTTTCCTCCGTTTTGCAGTATGCTAGACCCCTCCCGATGAACAGGATCCTGTTTCGAACGTGGCCGGTCGAACACAAGGCCGTTTCCTCCATTCTGCGGTACGCCAGGCCTCGTTTCCATCGCCTGTTCCGTCCAAGCCCTCCCGATGAACACGGCCACACATTCCATTCCGACCCAGATGGTTGGCTCCCACGCGTTCCGTTGCCTCCCGATGAACACGACGCATTCCATTGCCTCCCCATGGACACGACGCATTCTATTGCCTCCCCATGAACACGATGACGATGTTGTTTCTCCATTCCGACCCCACCATGTACACGAGCCCTGGCTGTACGTATGCGCGAGTAGGCGTTCGAGACCCCGCCTGTATGTACACATACGGGGCCGTATTTTCTTTCTTGCACACTGGCCGCTGTACGTACGTGTACATGCTACGTGCGCGCCTCTACATCGACCAGTATATATGTACGTACATGTTCGCGACCAGAATGACAATGCTACATACGCTTTGACCAGGTGGGTCCCGACTGTTAGGCACTTCCTTGTGTGCGAAGATGTAGCTAGTGGGTCCCAGCAGTCAGGGGGGCGGATCATATTTTTCGGACGCACTTCCTTGCGTCCGAAGATGTAGCTAGTGGGTCCCAGCAGTCAGAGGGAAACATTTTTTTCATGAAATACGGTGGCCCATCCGGTGGGTCCTTGTTGTCAGTGGAGGAATAATTATTTTGCGCGTAATAAGGAGGCACTTCCTTGCTGCGGCTATGGACCCAGCTGTCAGCCTCTCCACGTACAATCCACGTCCGGTGGAAGCCGTTCCTTGACCATGTTGACCACGCCGCGCCGAGAGCACCAGGGCGGTGGACGACGGCGATGCCTAGGAAGGGGACGACATGGAGCCGGGGAAGATGCAGCAATGGATGCCCACGCGAAGAGGAGTACGAGGGTTCACTAGTTCGGCTGCGGTGTGAGCCTGCCGTCGCTGCAGAATAACAGGGGGTGTGGTTGAGTAGAGGGATGGCCTGGCTAGCGGTGGGAGTAGTAGGGGGCGGTGAGGCCTCCGCCGCATCGCAGCCGGCCACGGGAGGCAGGAGCACGAGGCACGACCGACGCTGGTTTGGGCGGCTGGAGCAAGAAGACCAAAGGTTCAAGAAGCACTACGGTCGTTGGATGGACGTCGTACGGTCAGTGGAGCTAGAATCGTGCATATTGACTAAGTTGACAAAGCCCTCCATCCCTGTCAACTTAGTAGGCCCACAAGTCAGCCTGCCACTATACTGGGTCCCAGCTAACAGGGGGAGTATTCATTTTTTTTTGCGTAATAAGGAGGCACTTCCTTGCGTGCAAAGATATAGCTGGTGGGTCCGAGCTGTCAGTGGCGGTAATGTTTTTTTCGCGAAACACAAAGGCCCTTTCAGTGGGTCCCTGATGTCAGGTGGAGGAAGCATTATTTTGCGCGTAATAAGGAGGCATTTCCTTGCATGTGGCTGTGGACCCA
This sequence comes from Triticum aestivum, assembly GCF_018294505.1. Lineage (NCBI taxonomy): Eukaryota > Viridiplantae > Streptophyta > Magnoliopsida > Poales > Poaceae > Triticum > Triticum aestivum. Next base: position 392,509,586 of record NC_057810.1, read on the forward strand.
GCTGTCAGCCTCTCCACATACAGCCCACTTCAGATGCATGTCGGTCGTTGACCATGTTGACCAGGCCGTGCCGAGAGCACCAGGGGGGCGGACGACGGTGAGGCCTAGGAAGGGAACGACACGGAGGTAGGCAAGAGTTGGCAGTTGTTTCCCACGCGGAGGGGAGTACGACTGTATGAAGGTTTACTGGTTCGTCTGCCGTCGCCGGAGAATAACAGCAGGTGTGGGAGAGTAGAGGGATGGCTAGGCCAGTGGTGGGAGTATGGTGGGGCGGTGAGGCCTACACGGCAGCACAGCCGGCCGCGGGGAGGAGGGAGCAGGCAGTCCCGCCGGCGCTTGTTTGAGCGGCTGAAGCAGGAAGAGCAGAGATTGAAGAAGCACGACGGCCGTTGGATGGACATCCAACAGTCACTGCTTGTGCGTCAACCTTTTTTTAGGAAAGCCTCAAATCTGCGGAAACATCTTATAGCCCATCTGCCATTATTTCTAATAATTTACAGCCCATTTGCTAATTCTGAAGGTTTTTTTTGGAGCCCATATTCTTTTTGTTAGCATTACAGCCCATATTGTGGCCACGGTTAAAAAATTATACGAAATTTTATATATTTCGGTGCGGTCCGAACTGTTTTTAATCCCGAAATTTCGACTTACATTCAAACTGATTTTAAAAATAAATGTATATCCATATGAAATCCAACAAATTCTCCACGCATAAAAATTAATGTAATTTAAAATCTCGAAACAAAAAAAATATTTGAAACTAATTGCCGGTTTGATGTGTTTCAAAAATGTACAACCCATTTCTCATTACTGATGGGCCATTTTCTCGGCCAGCCGAAAGAAAGCTCTCCACGTCTTGAAAGCTTTGCAGCCCAACAGGTCTGACAAACCGACTTACTTGGCAAATCACAAAAAAACTGGGTTGTGGCCGTGGACCCAGCTGTCAGCCTCTCCATGTACAGTACTCTTCCGATGAAAGTCGTTCCTTGACCATGTTGACCACGGCGTGCGGAGAGCACCACGGCGGTGGACGACGACGAGGCCTAGGAAGGGGACGACGCGGAGCCGGGGAAGACGCGGAAGTGGAAGCCCGCGCGGAGAGGAGTACGAGGGTTCACTGGTTCGACTACGGTGTGAGGCTGCCGTCGCCATAGGGCCTGGCCAGCGATGGGAATAGTAGGGGGCGATGAGGCCTCCGCTGCAGCACAGCCGGCCACAGGAGGCAGGAGCATGCGGCACGACCGGCGCTGCTTTGGGCGTCTGGAGCAAGAAGACCAATGGTTGAAGAAGCACTACGGCCGTTGGATGGATATCGTACGGTCACTGGAGCTAGAATCGTTCATATTGACTATGTTGACAAAGCCCTTCGTCCTCGTCAACTTAGTAGGCCCACAAGTCAGCCTCCCACCAAGGTGGATCCCAGCTAGCCGGGGGAGTATTCACTTTTTTGTGCGTAATAAGGAGGCACTTCCGGTGGGTCCAAGCTGACAGCGAGGGGAACGTTTTTTCGCGAAATATGGTGGCCCGTCCGGTGGGTCCCAGCAGTCAGGGGGAAATGTTTTTTCACGAAATACTGGTGGCCCATCCGGTGGGTCCCTGCTGTCAGGTGGAGGAATAATTATTTTCCGCGTAATAAGGAGGCACTTCCTTGCGGCTGTCGTGGACACAGCTGTTAGCCTCTCCACGTACAGTACTCTTCCGATGGAAGTTGGTCATTGACCACATTGGGCATGCCATGCCGAGAGCACCATGGTGGTGGACGACGACGAGGCCTAGGAAGGGGACGACACGGAGCCGGGGAAGACGTGGCAGTGGATGCCCACGCGAAGAAGAGGACGACACGGAGCTGCGGTGTGAGGCTGCCGTCGCCGCAGAATAACAGGGTGTGTGGGTAAGTGGAGGGATGGCCTAGCCAGTGGTGGGAGTAGTATGGGGGCGGTGAGGCCGCCGCGGTAACACATCCGGCCATGGGAGGCAGGAGCAGGCGGCACGATCGGCGCTGCTTCGGGCGGCTGGAGAAAGAAGACCAGAAGTTGAAGAAGCACTATGGCCGTTGGATGGACATCATATGGTCACTGGAGTATTGACTAAGTTGACAAAGCCCTCCGTCCCCTTCAACTTAGTAGGCCCACAAGTCAGCCTAACAATATGGTGGGTCCCAGCTAGCAGGGGGTATTTTTTTTGGGCGTAATAAGGAGGCACTTCCTTGCGTGCGAAGATATAGCTAGTGGGTCCGACCTGTCGGCGGGGGAAACGTTTTTTCGTGAAATACAGAGGCCCTTCCTATGGGTCCTAGCTGTCAGGTGGAGGAATCATTATTTTGCGCGTAATAAGGAGGCATTTCCTTGCGTGCGGCCGTGGACCCAGCTGTCAGCCTCTCCATGTACAGTCCACTTCTAATGGATGTCGTTCATTGACCGCGTTGACCAGCCCGCGCCGAGAGCACCAGGGTGGTGGACGACGGCGAGGCCTAGGAAGGGAACGACACGGAGCCAGGGAATACTCGGCAGTTGTTTCCCACGCGGAGGAGTACGAGGGTTTACTGGTTCGTCTGCCGTCCCCGGAGAATATCAGCATGTGTGGGTGAGTAGAGGGATGGCTAGGCCAGCGATGGGAGTATGGTGGGGCCGTGAGGCCTGCGCGACAGCATAGCCGGCCGCGGGAGGAGGGAGCAGGAAGTCTCGCCGGCGCTTGTTTGAGTGGCTGGAGAATGAAGAGCAGAGATTGAAGAAGCACGACAGCCGTTGGATGGACATCCAACAATCACTGCTCTCATGTGTTGACTAAGTTGACAGGGCTTGCGTGTGCGTCAACCTTTTTTTATGAAAGCATATGCGTCAACCTGTAGTAGGCGCACAAGTCAGCCTCAAATCTGTGGAAAACAGCATACATCCCATCTGCCATTATTTATAATAATGTACATCCCATTTAATATTACTTAAGAATTTTGTTGGAGCCCATCTTCTTTTTATTAGCATTACACCCCATATTGTGTCCACGGTTAAAAAGTACACGAAATTTTTCATATTTCGGTGCGGTCAACTATTTTTAATCCAGAAATATTGATTCACATTCAAACTATTTTGAAAAATAATTTATATAAATATAAAATCCAAATAATTGTCCACGCATAAAAATCAATGGAATTTAAAATCTTATAATGAAAAAAAGTGAAACTAATTCCTGGTTTCATGTGTTTTAAAAATGTACAGCCCATTTCTGGGCAAACCGAATGAAACTCTCCTCGTCTTGAAAGATTTGCAGCCCAGCAGGGCTGATAAAGCAAGTAGGCCTTGTTTGGATATTTCTTTAAAAAAATAGAACCGGGCTGGCATTTTCAGCAAGGAAAAAACACAACTGGTCTCATGATGTGGTAAACATAAATAAAACCATGGCTAGATGGGCCACAGCCCCCGCACAGCCCCGTTGTTACCCTGATCCATCGCTAAAACTAGTATAAATAACAACTGCTTGTTCGTAAAAAAAATTGCGCGACCTGCTAGGTCCCTGGTGTCAGCTGCTCGTATTGTAATTCTCTCGTTTATTGACTACATTTACAGTGGCGTGAGCCCCAGATGTCCAACCATTAGGAGGAACCATATTTTTGGGCTTGTAATATAGAGGCACTTGCTTGCGTACTGCCATGACGCTGGTGGGTCCCTACTGTCATCCTCTCCACGTACAGTCATCTCCTTGTTCCTCTTGGTTGTTGACGACGTTGACAACGCAAGAGGGCGGCGCACCATGCACGGCGAGCGAACCAAGTCCGCAAGGCGGAGGACAACGGCGAGGCCTCGGACGGAACGAACAGGAGCCATGGAAGATGCGCCGGTCCAGTCGCAGGCGGAGGGGAGTACGAGGGTTGACTGGTTTCGGCGCGGGTGCGTGTTGGGGCCGACGTCGCCGGAGAATAACAGGACTTGTGGGGGAATAGAGGGAGGGACTGGCCAACGTTGGAGGGTACGTACGGTAGGGCGGCCAAGGCTCAGCCAGCCATGGGAGGCAGGAGCAGGCGGAGCCGACGGGGTGGTTTGGTTTGGGCGGCTGGAGGAAGAAGAAGACAAGAGATAGAAGATACACGACAGATGTTGGATGTCAATCCAACGGCTGGTAGGCAGAATCGTTTGTTGACTGGCTAGTAAGTCGACACCACCTTGGATAGTCTATTTCCTCACGGGTCCCAAATGTCATAATCCAAATCTGCCACGGTCATGCAGCCTTTCCTATGAAAATTTACAGCCCATTTGATGTGCTAGTTCGAAATAAGTTTGGGGGTGCTGGTGGGGGCTAATCACTTGGCTTCTATAATCAACAGTGAGCTCAAGCAGCCGGCGAGAGTGATGTTATTTCCCTTGGTTAGGATTTGTTACAATATTTCACTCTAAATTAAACAAATGGCAAGCAATTTGCCTTGTTTCAAAGAAAATATGACAGTCACAGCCGAGTTGAAAAGGGAGGAACATCTAACTCCAGCTTACAAACTGTACAAAAGCATGAGGGTTAGTTGTTCATCAGGTTTACAAAAAAACCCAGATTGAAAAGGGCAACAACTTCTAACTCCAGCACTGTTTTCGGTAGTCACAGTGAAATGGCTCGGTCAGGTCCATAGAATGAACATCCTGGGTCGTAAAATTTACTGGATTATGACCACAATATGTTGTAGAAGCCCGGCACGTTCAGAAGCTCTTTTGCCCACCTGAAACTCCTTTTTTTTCTCTTCGACATACCCATCCGTCAAAAGCATGCTACTAATAAACTTAAGCCTGGTGGACAATAGTAACGTCGCATTCAGCAGGAAGAATGTGACAAATCTAGTGTTTGCATGGTTGGCTACATATCATTCTAGCGTTATTGTCTTCAATCGAATCTCATGAGAAGTGAGAAAATCCTGATGCTTATGAATCCACCGATTGGTTATAACTTTCTTACCCCGTCCTGTTGCCTAAATAGACATGCAGATTGAAAACAGTTAAGGTCTAAAAGAAGAGTGTCGAAAGAGCAACAACTGAGCTTAATTCTTGTACACTATATGCGGGCTTCCAATGTGAGTGAAATTATCACCTTTATATACAACTTCTCAAGACATGGAAAGCATTGCATCAAGCCAATAATCTTGTTCAGATGAAAACTATTCATTTGGATATATAAGATCTTGACAGAATCCAGCACCATTGATAGGCCATCCATGGAGAAACTCTTCATTGACCATAGAACATAATATTAGTACAAAATGTGTACTCCAAGATGATATATAACTTACGGGCAGAAATTTAAAATGCAGCTTATGGTTACAAGTGTAGATGATAATATAAAGTACCTGAAGAATTGTGGAGCCAAACACCATGAAATGAGCACAGAGATCATGTATTCCACCCAAGGTCTCCAGTTTAGGCGCAGAGAGGACGGTTATTTGCAACGGTGAATAACTAGAATCAAGGATCAACCTTTGAAGTGAAGGGGCATCTTGGATGATGAGCTGCCTTCCGTCAAAAGAAATTCCAATTCTTACAAGGTTAGGCGACTTTCTTTGGAGACAACCGATTCTAACTATGAAAACAAGCACCAAGCACTCCAGTGCAGGGCGTGGATGATGTTGTGCAATGAGGCCTCCGATATACGAACCCGCACAAGTGAAAGTTTCTTGAGAAATGGGAGTCGGAGGTTTAGTACCAGATTGTCTGGTAGGTAGCACACCGCAAAGGTGGCGGTGTGGAGAGAGAAGGAAAACCGTGAGATGGACATCAGCGCTGAGGGCACAATTTCATCGCGTTCGGTATGTGGTATGTGATTTCCAGGGGAATAGTAGAACTCAAGCAGCTGTAGTTTTGTGAATTCAGGGGATTTCAGCCAGGCATCCACCGTGCAGGGCATGGTATGCTTGCTCAGGTAGCATGATGGGATATAGAGGCTTTGAACGAAGCCCTAGTGGGAGGAGATGATGGCTCTGGGGATTTCAAAATCATTGAAGAGAGTTAGCTGACGACAGTCAAGATTAAGGGGCACGGCGCGCCATAGAGGGCGCCACCGAATTGAGAGGACTTGGGTGCGGCAGCAATCCTTGGTGGGGAGAAGCGAGATGATCTCCCCAAGGACGGCGTCTGGGAGATCGCTGATGCGGTCCACCCGAGACTCTACGAGTTCCTGAAATCCGGTGGGGCAGGGTTGCCACTTCTCCCCGCGCTGCCGGGTGCGGAATCTACAATAGGCGTCGCCACTAGCGGGAGCCTCATCTTCTTGGCGCTGGGGTCAGCCGACTCCATTTTCCTCGAGGGCGTCGCGTCGCGCTCACGGATTTGAGCAGAGTAACGAATGACGAGCCTAGTTGTAGTGCGAGCGAAGAAGAAGGGGAGCTGGGGGTTTTCTGTAGGAGTGAGGACGAAGGCCAGCTGGGGTTTACTGTAGGAGTGAGGTGAGGAATTTGGGGGTATGAGTGGAGCGAGCTAAC